>NC_048896.1:34002791-34302791 GCF_011077185.1 Oxyura jamaicensis
ACAGGTGTGGAGAAGATAAAGGAGAAAATGATTTTAGCTACTCCAGATGCATAATGATTTCCTTGCTTTTGAATAAAAGGACTTCTTCCCCAAGTATGAAGTGCAGGCTAGCGTATACAAAAGATGAATAGTTTGTAAGCATGTGAGAAAACGAAGACTTGGATAAACTGAATTGGGTGCCAATGATTTTTCTTTCCCATATCTGAAAGCAATAAGGAAAAACAGTACACAGAGACTACAGGGTGCAGGCTGGTAGTTTGTGCTTAAGAAGGGAGGGAATACAGAGAAAGGAGGAGGCATTCATTCCTGCTAAAAGCAAGGAAACATTGTCAGATGAAGCTACCAAAAAAAGACTTTTTAGCAATCCCAAAGGAGCAAAGCAACGATCACTCTACAGATGTTTCACTCTACAGTAAAAAGAAGGTTTTTTATTTGTTTAATAACCATCATAACAGATGGATAGCATAGAGTCCAAATGGAACAAAATAGAAGAGAGAACAAGCATGATTAAGACTCTGAAGTCATCTGCATACAGTAGCACATGCTGGAACATTAACCATGCACCATTTAGCAGGACTTCACAGATGAAGACATTTCAGACATCTTAAAACATTCATAATGGAAGATCCAAAAACCCACCTTGAAAATCTTCTCCTTCTGCAAATGCAGAAGAATAGGAATCTGTTTCTCCTAACTGGGCATTTGACCACATTTTCCAAACTCTAGTTGGAAAAGAAAGCGTGAAGTGTAATTTTTCACCATATTGAGAAGAGAGATCATTTATCATTTGGAGACAAGGTAGAACAGGTAGTACGAAATCATGCTGTCAGTACAAGAGGTGGTAAATGGAATACAAGTACATACTAAGAGCGTCATGAGAAAGAACACAATTGATGGAACACAAACTCCTCCCTGCCACCTTCCAGTTTTCTAATTCTAAGAGTCTGGAATAGCAGAATTGAAAGCAAGAATGAATGTTTTTAAATTACTATCATAAGGTGATTTACTGTATATAAATAGTTAATAAATTTTATTTTATATATATATATAAAAGCACAATTGTAGCAGCATTACGGAGCAAGCAGTTAGGAAAAAGCAACAAAGTACAGCACAGTTAGCTCATGAGTTAACAAACTTCAGTTTACTGGATATAGCCTCTAAAATACAAAGAAAAGATTTTGTAGTGGTCTGCTATATACTGCCTAACCCAAAGATTAGAATGATTTATTGCTTAAGCATAAAGGAATTATCAGGGCATTCAATTTTATTATATATATATTATTGTAAAATCCTGTATAGTAAATCATAATTTCTACTAACTCTAGATAATTTTCTAATACAAACAGAATCGGGTCCAAAATCTTTCCAGAAGACTGCAGATTAAACACTGAGCCAGAAACTAGTTACCTAGGGACTAGTAAACATGGCCTGTTTATATTACAGATGAACAGAGGACATTTCCAAGCAACACCCACTTACTCATTCTCATATATCAAATGCATAGTACATCAAAAGGACTAAACATTCAATGATCTTGGTATAATGAGCCAAAGTTAGCAATAGGCTAGTAGAACTACTCCCAAGAGGTATGAGTGTTGGTATGTGGGCCTAGGAACTTGGATTATATTCCAAGTCATGAAATGACAAATAGAAATACAGTTATGGGTATCTTCCAAAGTGATTATGGGTATCTTCCAAAGTGAGAAGCAGCTGACATGATCAATAGGCTGCTCAACTTTCTGTAAAACTAGCAGTATTTTAAAAGTGAGCACTCTGACCTGCAAGTGCCCATCCCTTCAAGGGAAACTAATAGTTGGACCTAATCTATGAAGAACTATGAGCCATGTATAGGAGAGATAAAACATTGTCAGCCGTGACAATTAAAGTTAAGATGTGACAATCAGTAAACACAGGCATGCCGCATCCATCTCAGAATTACAATTAAACTGGTTATCTTACCTATTTGCTCTTCATTTTACATTTTCCATGCAAGACTACAGTTGTATCTACTGCTAAAGCATGTTATGCTATGTACATAAGCTGCAGTTAGAAAAGTGCATTATATTCCCAGTTAGAGCATTTTTCTTAACAGCTGTAATTTCTTACAGTAAGTTAGAGATATCACTAAAATAAAATAGCAATGTGAATAACGTACAAACTGCACAGAAGAAGTCGCTCCTCTATTGCGATACTAGTTTCTCTTTCTGTCTAGGTTTGTCAGTTGTCATTCTACTTTTGCTCAACTGGAATATAACAAAAAGCTTCCAGGCAGCAGAGACCTTTTAAAACACTAAGTATGTATGTTCAACCCCACTGTTCACGATTGTTGTTCAACTACAAGCAAGCTTTCTCAATCACAGAGCTTTGCATAATATAAGCAAATGTTCAGCATAATCAAATTCATGAAAATATTTTCCTGAAGTTTACTTGAGATAACTGGAGCAAAGTTAAGAACTGAAACATGATTTTCATATAAATAACGATAAAAATAAATAATTTTCAGTGAAGTAGAGCAATGAAATGAAAGTACTGCTTTACTTGACTACTAATTGTTCAGCCACATTTCTTCTCTTATCCCTGCCTTAACCCTTGAGATAAAATATTTAAGTATATTTAAATAGGAAATTAAATTAATTACATATTAAGATAATAAATCTTTCAAAGTCACAATATACTCTTCTTTTTTAGTCCCCATTTCCGTAAGAAAAGGTGGCAAAAAAGGAAGTTCTTACAAAGAGTCTGAGAACAAAGCTCAGAGACCCGGCCCATATGAAAACATAAGTCAAATAATATATTTGGCTTATACACTAAAAAAGCTAAACATGCAACTGGAAAAACAGTGACATTCTGCAGAAATGGAGTGTCCATTAAACAAGTCTGGATGACTTCTAGAGTTGGTGCAAGGTCCCAGGTGTAAACTCTTATCCTAATCATACTTCACCATGACTTGCCTACTGTACCTCATGCACTTTCAGCAGTATATAGGGAAAGAGACCAGCAGAGCTGTGTAAGAGAAGCTCTTTGCTGTAGTAATGTCAAGGTGGGCATTTCCCTACAAATCAAAATAAGTTTGTACTGTTAACTGATGGACAAGAGCCACCTTCTCCCCATTAACCCTCCATTTGCTAATTCTACAACTTCCCAACTTCCCCCCCCCCCCGGTTGTTGATTTTTGCACTCTGAGGATCCTGCTCTGTAGCAGACTCTTCATCAGTAGGTGTAAGAAGTTAATCTACAGACTGGATACGTAAATAAATTTGCTTGGCCATTTTCACCTACTATTGATCTAGGATATATATATATATTAATACGGCTCTTAAAATAGTGATACTTTGAAACAAACAAACAAAAGACTATTATGAGTACTAACATGGAACCCAAGGCAATAAAGAGATTTAAGTATCCCTTAAAATCTCATTGCCAAAAGTCTTGAAAGACCATCATACAGCATTTAGCATACTTTAAAAAGTGTTAAAATGTTGCTTGTATCATACTCAAGACTGGGTAGGAGACTGCATTAAAATCCCTGTTTGTGTTCAGATTTTTAGCATATTTTAGGATTATTTTCCTTGCTCCTTGATCCAGCAGCTGCAGTGATAAATTCCAGATTGTTTGGCAAAATCCTGTCTTGCATCTAAGAGGTACCTGAAGTTAACTAAATTTGTTTATTTTCCCAGGTAAGATGTGCAAGTTATTCATACATACTGCATTAAGATAAACTGAGATTTTAAGGAATATGGAAAAGACACTAAGTCATATCCCAAGTTGCACAGATCATTAAAACTATGAAGATAAATGCTATCTGTGAAATCACTGTTTCACTTCTATCACTGAAATCACTGTAGGCTGCTGCTTTATGTAGCAAATGAATTATTAATTAGAAACAAATTACTAGGCAAGCGTATCATTCACTTCTGAGAGCTTAATTGTGAAAGTGAATTTTTCCATTCACATTCTAAGAGGCCAAACAGTCCCTGGAAGTACTAATTTTAAAGGAATTTTTAAAACAATTAGTGTTGAGAGAAGGCTCACATAAAGCTGCAGGGGCACAGCACAGGCACATTCAAAAGGTTTTGAAGTGGCCATACTATATGTACAGAAAAAGGCTAAACATTTCTTGTTTCTGGGTCACAGGCGATCAAGACCTTTGACCTTCAAGCTATAGATCTCCTGCGCAGGCAAATTACTTACACTGCAATACTTCATAAACAACAGAAGTCCTAAGTGTCCCACCAGGCACTACAAGTAGAGTAGGGTTACATTTGGGATAGATTTGATTTGGATGGAAATGAGACTCCCTGGGAAGTCTGCTTAAGCCTTTTAAATAATGCCTGTGCAATGGCATGATGATTTAGTTTTCGAATTGTAATGGTGATGCTGCTTTGTTTTAGGAATGTAGCTGGTCTGAGTTACCATAAACATTTAATTCAAGTTTATTTCTTTTAGAAATATTACATAGTAGATGAAAAAGAAGCCATCAGCTCTCCATCCCTAATTTGGTAGATATATTTTTGATTTAGCTGAACTCAGTACTTCACTTTGTATGTGGTCATTAATACGTACTTAAGATCTAATGTAGAATCAGGAAAAAAAATGCAGGTTAGAATAGCAGCTTGTCTAGGTGTCTAGTTTATATTGCTACTGAGTTCAGTAGCATGTTAGTTTTATGCAAACAATAACCTAAAATAAGGTAACTTGCATTTTAGGGGGTAAAAAGAAGCTCACGCTTTCACCAGTAAAAAGGAATAGTTACTATTTCACTTTTCTCCATCTAATGACATGCATATATAACCTTGCCGTATTTCAGCAGATGATAAAGTGAGAAATGAGATAGTTCTGGTTGGAATCATTCCCTCTTAAAGTCCACTAAATCTCATTTCTCCTTCAGTTCAATGCCTTTGCGAACCATACTTAAATCACCAACAATTAATAGATATGTCCATGTCCAGTACACAATATTGGGAACGGGGAACTCATTGGGAGTCCAGAGACTGAAATCAGCCTCCTCCCCCAACCCCAACAGAAGTCATGCTTACTCCTTGGGTAGATAATAAAGTTAAATGCTTATTTTTTGAACCATTTGCACAAAGCTTAGTATTGATATTACGAAAATAATTTCCTATTATAATGAATGTTTCCTAAACATCTGGTAGTGTTATTATGACATTAAAAACTGACTTTTTCCTGTCCTTAATTTAAGAATGTTTCTTTCTTCTATGCCAGATGCTGAAAATTATGTTAAAAAATAAGTAATAGTCTAGCCATGTGTAAAAGAAAAAAAGGAGGGCTTATCAAAGAGACAGAGGTAATGCAATTCTTGTAACAGAATGATAAATCTCATTTTTAAGTATTCCTAAATCACCACAAAAAATAATTCAGTATTTTTTACAATTATTTTCAATGTAGCAACTGTTTCTTGAGTGCCTGCTACTACTTGGTCCGTATTCTACTATCTAGTTCAAACATCAAAATATTGTTCTATAATTTTGTTGCTTATCTTTCCTTAAGAAAAGGGAAAATTAAAGAAATTCACGTAGCTGATCAATTTGTAACTTTCTATTCCTTCTATATTTCTAACTAAACATATTATCTAAGTCAGATAAGCTTTATGAAGTTTTAACTTTTTGAACACTAATTTAACTGTGGTGTTCCAAACAACACTAAGAAATCCAATAGCCTAAGAACTTAAATGATACCTGGTTTCTGAGTATGTCTTTTCATTGTATGCACAAAACAGTAAGGTCAACAGCATTATGTTAGAAAAGAAAGTTAAATCGGTGTAACAAAGTTAGATGCTGCAATAAGAGGTATCCCAGTCCCAAAGAGCATCCCTTTAGGCAAACCTACGTTAAAAAACAATTTACAAAACCTATTTCACAGGTTATACTTATAGAATACATAGTCTTAAGATCCTATTTTATGTCAAGTTAATGTGACCGAAGAACTGTGTTACAAGATCTCTGAAACAGTCCATTCTGATATAAATATTTCTGAGCATGTAATATCTTGAAGAGTAAGTACTTCCCACACCCAAAACTGAGTTCTCTTTGTTTCATTGACCTATAAGGAAAAATTGAATAAATGAAAACTGTACAGCAAACAGAAGAGATAACAGGAGGAAGTCATGTTTGTATCCAAAGGCTGTTGCAAATATGAAGAGGCCAGTCTTTTCTCTCAGGAATAAGACAAGATGGAATAGTCTTACATTGCAGAAAGGAAGATTCAGACTAAACTTAAAAAAAAAAACACCTCAGTATCAGAACAGGTTACTTTGAGAAGCTGTGAAGTCTTTGACGCTAGATGTTTTTAGAACACTGCTAGACGAACTTTGGTTAGGAACGTTACAGGTACAGTTAGCAGTGTCATGCAGTAGTTACTCTGAGTGCTCAGGACTATAATAACTGACCTCAAACTTCTTATATATGGCCTAAAATAACTATAATCAGAGGGACTTCTCATAGATAAAATGAAGAAGGTTTAACTAAGAATGAATAATTTATTCCACAGTATGCAGAACACGGCATTACTCTATTTATCTTTTTTTTTAATCATTACTATAGGCTATTATGTTTCATTTCCCCTAAGTTACTTAGTCCATATATAAAGCACTTAAACATTTTACAAGATTTCAGTTTTAAAATACAGTTCCTAAGCCATTTATTTCAGCCATTTACTAATCATGTTACATTTTAGATCCCTTATCCAGTTCAGGCTTTCTGAATTTCTGTTTTGCCTTTTTATTAAATACTGAAGAAAATGTAGGCTTATCTAGGAGACTTCAGGAATAAGGTTGGACAAGCCCTGCATGACAGACTACATTTTCCTTGTTGATTGTCTTGGAGTCACCTAACAGACCACATAAAAATCCATGAAGAGGGTTTAAACAAAATGATTTTTTTATAGTAATGTCTTCCTGCAATGATTATAGAACTTCAGTACTGTGAGTCTCTCTGTCCACATAGAGCTGCTAAAGGCTTATGGTACATGATATTTTTGTCTGAGGACAGGATAGGTATTGTGACCTTTTGAGTGCTAGGTTATTAATTTTTAGATGGTAAAAAAGCATTGTGTTTCAAGTGCATTCTGTCACCCATTTACTTGTTACTGTAGTAGTGAATATGACCCACAAAAACCTACAGACTGACAAATTTTGTATTTTTCTAGCATGTAAGAATTCTGATACCTCTAAACTCTACATAACTTGTGTTATTACCTTATTAACTAAAAATTACTGACAATTTGGTATTTTAATAAGGGACTTAAACACATACGTTTTACATGATGTGCAAGTACATGGTGACAGGGATAGCACAAATGCATACCAACAGACTAACAGCAAACAGGAATCTGAATTTTTGGTCTTTTGCTTCTAGATTAATATCACCGGAAGTATTTTAACAACAGCAACATGAGCATCTGCAAGGACAACACAGAATTAAAGTGACAAGAATATTAGCTTAAGAGGCATTCTTTTTATCTGATTCAGGATGAGCATATTCCAAAATGAACTGAGGTAAGGATGCCTCTTCAACCAAAAATAATTCAGATTATCAGTTCGGGAATAATAGATTCCCTTTCCAGCTCCCCAAACTCCTACACATTCACTGCATGTATTTCCATCAAACATTTGTAGCGATAAGTAACTAGAGTTGGGATTTTTAGTACATAATACTTGTTTAATGAAGTAACAACATTTTAAAATTTAGAAACAAGCTCTCTTTATTTTATTTAACACTACGTCCTTCCTTACAGGAAATGCAAGTACGTTCAGACCAACAATGTCAGCATCATTCCTGAGAAGTGTGATAACATGTTGTGTAAATCAGTAAGAAGGGGGGATATTAGACATTTCCAGCTGTTCTAGATCTTTTTATTTTATTTATTATTATTATTTATTTTTTACAGACTTATGACAAATTAAGAATCAAGGTAGAAGATTCCATATGTAACGTTTTAGAAAAATATCTTCCTAGATGTTCTAGTCCCCTTTCTATTTCATCTTTTTTTTTTTTCTGCTTATTCTTTTTGGTCAAAATTTTATCTGCACGTGAGCGTCCCACATTGTGAGGCTGCATAGGAGTTAATAAAAACATCGCACTAAACCTGACAAAATCAGAAATTACATTTTGTTTTTCTTGATCTCTTCCACTGAACTTTTCAGGAATCAAAAATAATAATTATCTGTTTAAACATGGTGGTATTCGTTAATTAGATGCTAACCTGCCATATCTGCAATTATGAGGAAAAAAAAATAAATAAATAAGCCTACTAATTTTTATGTATTCATTACTTATGTCTGAACTTTAATTGCTCACTATGAAGGATAAAGGAGTCAAATTACAGATTACAAACTAGCACATTTTACACATCTAAAGTTGTCTTTTCATGGTATGCTTCGTATTAGTTTGCCCCAGTACACTGAGCAGGGCACAGGATGTTAGTTGCTTGGACTTTCATGTTGCAAAGTATTAAATAAGAGTAAAAAACCCGACAACAGTGTAAAACAGGTACAAACATTAACGTCTTAAGTAAGAAAAATACCTTTCTAATGACCATATTTTCAGTCTGAGAAGAAAGAATAGCACTTTTTCACAGGAAGATCTCATTTCATTTGATTTTTTCTCTTCAGTTACTCCATTAGTTTTCCTCCAGTTACTGATTGTCAACTGAAGTTCAATTTCTTTCATTTGACCATCCAACTGCAGTTCCCCCCACCTTTTTTTTAAATGACCTGGGCCACTCAAATTGCATTATAATACATCTGATACAGCTATTGAAACTTCTTTTAAAGGAAACTGTATCAGAGTACTATGATTGCCTGTGTGTTGACCCAGTCAGTGAATCCCAAAGGATTAACATGCCTTCACACAGCTCCTGAAATGGCTGTTTCTCATTCTGTTTACCTACTAATTCCAGAAATACACTCGCTTATTAATAAGGTATTGGAAGGAAGGGTAAAAGCTACCTTGAAAGTCCCTAGATAGCACCTACTATAAACAGTTTTCCATTTGTAAATTACAGTACTGTGAGAAAAAAATAAAAGTCACCATTAGTAAGCTGTGCAGCATTAGACATAATAAGAAGACATTCACTGAGGTGAAGAGCTTTCAGGAACAGCTGTCTAGCTAAAACATAATTATACAGAGCAAGGTAGGAAGCTTGATTGATTTCACTGGTGTAGGGAGAGAAAATACAGGCCAATCTGTAAAACGGTACATTTATCTTAACATCAACAGATATCTGCTGATTTTGCTTGCAAACTGTCACAATATAATTTATACATTCACTCCTGTTGATCTAGTTTTACATTACAGAAACATTATTCCAGAAATACTTAATTATATTTTTTCACATAAGCATATTTCTTGCTTGTGATCTTACATTACTTTTTCCTCCATTCTTTCTATTTTATACTATTTCCCTACTCCCCTAGCAAAGAAGTAAACAAAGCACTTAGATGAGAATACAAGTGTTTATTAAACTACTCACATCACCAAACGTATTTATACTGAAATAAGAACTTCGCCTATGAGCATAATAAAATCAGGTCCTAAACGTTCACACAGGCATGTACTCCCGTAACAACATATGGACTAATTCCTTTTAAGCTTTTCTAAACTCGTTTCCGCCATGTACCCAGCAGAAATTTCATTGTCACTAGAAACATAATCAACATTTGTTTATCACATTAAATAATATTACCCTTATAGTTAAGTGTCTCAGTCATTTTGGGGACAAAACAGATTAGCAACAATTTGATCTAATGACTGCAGGAATAACAAGTTCCTTTAGGGAAAAAAAATAAATAAATAAAACAAGTTTTTTTCCAAGGTTAAATCCATATATTCAGGCTTCATTTTAATTTAAAAGTGACATAAATATAAACCTTTTTTGCACCGTAATTTCTCTTACAGAATATTGAGAATATGCATGTTAACTTTCACTCTTTTCCTAAAGTATTAAAATATTAAAACCACTAAAATAACAACAACAAAAAAAACACTATATAAATCCCATTCCTCTGTAACTACTACAATATGAATACCAATACTGAGATACATTTAGGACAGAACAGATATTAAAATATCTTAAGATGCTTCTTTACTTCACTTCTATTCTTAAGGCTTCTGGGTTATGTAGCTATGGCTATAGAATGACATAAAATCAAATTTTTAGGTAAAAATACTGACAAAAGACCCTAGTAAACTAGGCTTTCCTCCACCCCCTCAGGAAGCACAAATCCACCTATGCAACTACTCTGTTAAAGGCAAAACAACATCACCTTTCACACAGAAAATTAACTTTAGATGGGTATCATTCAACACTTGCATATAAGAATTTAATAATAATAAAAAAAACCTACCCAAATTTCTGTAGAAGCAGTTGTTGGATGTTTGAGACACCAACCAATGGATATGAAGGCCAACTGGAAAACTCAGAAAAATACTGTCTGCAGAAGCGTGCTGATTGTTCCACAGCTGGGCAGCAGTACTTCATCAGCACACAGGAATTAAAAGTAAGTGACAACACCTGAATCTTTCTCTCCCTGCGGCTCAGGATAAGCTTTGAAAGGAGATCAGATTAGGGATGGGTGGTTTGTGGAGTCCTAGTGGGGTTGAATAAAGTTAATGACTGTTGAAACAGGAGGTTGGCTAATAGTGGTGGTTAAAGCTATCTTCTTCAAAAGAATAAAGATATTCTCATGAATTTAGAGCAGTATAAGTACTTTTTTTATAAGTTGGTGAAACTATGGAATTTTCTCATAGAAATATCTGTGTAAAAACAGTGAGGGAAAAGAGAGTAGAAGTATTACTCTTTTTGATTTGACTTGTTTTATATCTTCTACATTTTTATTTTTTTAATCAAAGATGCTTATTAACTCATTTTACTTATTTCAAGATGTTTCTGTGTCTCTTTTTTTTTTTTTTCTTTTTTTTTTCAAATTGCAGAAGTGGCTTTGTAAGGAAAAATAAAGAAAACATTGTGTTATTTACAGCCTTTATCTCACCTGAAAGCACGCTCTTTGCTCAGGTGAACTAATTCTTAATTGCCAATTTCATTTTTAGTAGCAGTTTCAACATATTAGCTACAAAAATAGCATTAGCTACAAAAATAAGTACAAATAACTACTTTTGTATTGTGTGCTGCTCATGCTATATAATAGAACTTCTACTGAATGCTTTAAATTTCATTATGATGGCCAGTGTATCCCCCAGCAAGCCATACACTATTACTGCACTGAGATTTGCTCCAAACAAATTTCAACGTATATATAAATTTATTACTTTTCTAGTTTTATTTGCTTTACTAGGTATGTTCTTCAGCTCAGAAGTGCACTCATAGTTAGGAGCTTTGCTGGACTGGAGACTGGCTATTGCTGAGTATGATTGTCCAACAATGGCATTTTAATGTTCCTAGTTGAAAGCTGTATACTTTCACATACTTGACTGTCATCTTTTCTAGGCTAAATAAAAGTAAAGGACTTTGTAGTGCTTCCTTACTGCATTATCCTTACACTTGCAGTATACAGTCCACTGAGTAATAGTATGTGGTAAATTAAGGAACTGAACTGAATTTTAATAATTAAAAAAATATTAGAGGCCAAGGGGGAATTTTTAATTCTTTTTTCTGCGTTTCACTTCACTAGCTAAATCACTTAACTAGGAAGAGGGAAACCACAGTGAAATTGATTTAGTTTGTTTTTTTGTGTGTGCCATTTTATGTTTTTTTCGCATTAGAAATACTTTGAAAATGAAAAAAGGAAACCTAACACACAATGTAAAAGCAAACAAGGACAAAGAGAACTTGCTTGGAGGCAAGTAGACAAGGAGAAAAGAGCTCCACTTGTGTGTTGCCTGACTGCTAGTTTGAATTCATATGTAGGGTGTAAATGATCAGCCATGGCTTCTTTCATTTGGATTATTATGCATGTTCATATACTCTATCAGACTGATAGCCTGATAAGTAAAGCCTATTGTAAGTCTGGCAGAGTGTCGTAATGCCAGTTTGTCAGGCTGACCTAAGTAGAGACATTCAGATAGACAAGGTATATCATGAGAAAAGTTTAAGACCATGCTTTCAACCTGTAAACTTGTTTTGATCAAATTCCATGCCCATTAGCTAGAATTAAATTATTTTACCTTTTTTTTTGGGGGGGGGGGGGCTGTGGTGGGGTGAATGAGTGGGGTGTGGAGGAGAAGACCCCAAAGGAAGAGATTGTAATAATATTTCATAATAACAGATATTTATTTCTACTAATCATATATAGTTACCGTGATTTCAATTTTTCTTCATCTTATACACCACAGGGTAGTTAGCAAGCATGGTCAGATATATTTGTCTTACTAGAAAAATAATGCAAGCTTTTCTTGAGTGTACATTTTAAAGACAGAAAACTTAATTTGGTTATCAGTTAGATCACTTGAGAGAGGGTTACAGAATTTTATTTCATCAGTCTTGTGATAAGCCCTGTAGCTCTTATTTAAATGAAGCATATCTTTCAGAAGGCATTGAAATTTAATTTGAAAACATCAATAGATAAAGAATGCATTTTCCTGTTGTTCCAGTTATTAAACAGTTATTCTGATATTTTCAAAGCATGGATGTATCTGACTAACTTTCAGTCACTGTTTTTGTATCTTCCTCTATTAAAAAGCCTTTTCAACTCAAGTATTTTCTCTCATTAAAAAAGTTACAAATTTAAGTCTGTTTACTTTCTGATGTATTTGATAAGCCTTATCTTCCATATTTGTCCTTTTTCTTTTGATGATAAAGAAGCTCAAAAAAGATGTTTACTGCTGGAGACAAAACCATGGTACTTGAATGCTACTTTAGAGCTTTTGCTGAAAGAGTAAAATAGAATGGAGAAAATTCAATTTGCCAGTGATCGCTGACACGTTACTTTTAATGAGCTTCCTTTAGAGGCGCTTGTGTCTGCAGGTATGCAGATGTGGTAAGTGTACATGTGCACATATAAAGAGGCTGTGAGTCTGTCCTGCACTCTTCACAGGCTTAAAGCAAGAGTAGATTTATGTATTTAAATATCCAATTACAGATATCAGCCAACCATCCAAAATAAATCAGAATGACTCCTATAAGTAAGGTCTGCTCTATCTTCACCTCTCCTATACAAATCATGAATGGTAACATTTTTTATTACATAGCCATATGTCCCAAAGTGTGGCTAAATAAAAAAAAGAGAGATGGATGCATCAAACATCCAAGCAACAGGAGCCATCTATTTACAAATGTGAGAAACCTGAGCAAGCTGATCAAGATTTATACCAAGAAACAAGAATTCTAGGGGCCAAATACTTCTTCAGAAGCTTAATTATCATTACCTGTTTGGTGTTATGGGGATATGAGATTACATTGTCTGATAACCTTAAATGTGTTACTTTGGAACCTAACAGTCAAATTTTCAGCTACACACACAACAATATGCTCTAGTGATAAAAAAAATTTAAAACAACACAGGAGATCTATCTGGGGACTACAAATCAAAATTAAAGTTTTGCAATAACTTCACTGTTATTGTGAAACAACAGAAAACAACTTTGCAGCTTCCTATGAGAAATGCTCAAGCTGGGTGAAACTGCATGGTGCAACTTAGAAAGATCAGACTGAGTCCTGAAAGGAGCAGAGTCATTGTGTTTGCAGTATTATTTATATCCCACAGTCACATCAGGAGATGGTAATGAAGACGTGTTTAATCATATCTCTATGGTGATATATCCAAATGATATTTTAGTGAAAAGCACTCAAAATTGTGCTTGCCATATCATCCTGTATTCTCATATATATATATCACCATGTTAAAAATGTTTCACCTGATATTCCTTCTAGTAAAGTTACACCAGGAAATTAAGACCAGTCTACAAAAGGTACATAAACATATTTGTGTAGGCACCAATAAAGCGCCTCACTGCAATTTAATTAATAATGTGATCTTTTACTTGATTGTATTTCTATCCTTAACTTTCACAGCAAGCATCATTGGTCTCTTCAATATCACTCTTCAATTTACTCTTAGGATCACTGTAAAATGGTCTGTATTTTTCCAGTCCCCTTTTGTACAGCTTTTAACATATATTTCAACATATTTTTGAGATCCTTCACTAAATTGCCCCTCCTTCATTTAAGAAGGCACGTCAGTGGCATCTTTTTTTTTTTTTTTTTTCTTAGAGTGATGAATTTGCAATACTATACACCTGTGAGCAATGTAGAAATAATTTTAGTCTTCAAAAGGGAGAATATGGGGAGAATATGCTGAGAGTCACTTGTACCAATAGCCTTTCTTGCTTTCTCTGAAGCTTTGATTTTTGCAATAGAGCTGAAAATCATATTTGATTTGGAAAAGTATTGAAAAAGCAAACTGATATATGTCTAGGTTTGAACCACTGCATTTTCCTTAATTGAATGACAGTGACTAAGTAATGACCATGTACTTCCTGACTATTCTGTTTGCAAATCATCCTGTTGCAGTCAAAAAACAAACAGAGACCAAGCAATCAGAAGAACCCTATTCTCAGGTAGCTATTAGACAGTTCATTTTGGGAAACATGAGTTTTACCTAAATTCACTTAGATGAACAGTAAGTTTTCCATTTTTTATTTTTTCATAATATGACTGTAAATGTATTTTAAAGATCAATGGAAAAGATAGTCTCAAATATCTTGTTATAAAATCTCAGAACTGTAGCTTCAAATTCGTTGCATTTTTAAAGACTCCATGACTTTTTTTTTTTTTCCAGTTATGGTTTCAGGATATATTTGTATGGTGGTCCTCAGACTATTGCTTTGAGAATCCACAAAACCAATTTTTCTATGGAAGTTTATTGTTCAAATATTTTTTTACTCTATCTCTATTCCTTGTTTCATAGAGCAGGCATATTAGCAATAGCATAGATCTTATAGTGATTTAACTTCTGTACAGGCACACCTAGGAAAAGAGAACTCTCAGTTGTAAAGGATTGGTATTCATCCCCTGTCCTTTTCTTAGCATTATTAGCCCATGTATCATAGCTCTTTCCAGTGTATCTCTACTCAGAGTTTCCCATCTTAAACATTACTGTCTTCTGCAAAATCACAACTGTGCAGTATGTTTATCCATGTGAAAAACAGGTGCTGAATGCAACCCAAATGGTAGTGTGAGGAAAGAATTGCTCCAGAGGGGTGTTGAAGGTATGTAAGCACATGCTCTAGTTTTCTAATAGCACCTGCCCAAATCCAGTTGCTGACACGTGAAGTGGTGAAAAACCATTTGATAACATAATTCTTCAGTAAGTCTAGCTTCTCAATTCTTAAGTAGGGAAAAAAATCTTTTTATCTTCAGAAATGCTTCTGGGCCCATGCAAGAGTCTTATTTGCAACACTTCAGAGAGTATTCATACTTCTTTTATATAATCAGGGTGTTAAACAAGCCTGAGTTGAGATAGTGACTTTCTGGCATTCAAATCAAAAACACTAAGATCAAAAAACACAAAACCAGCTACAGTCCAGGAGAATGACTACGACCATGAAGAAACCTTTGTATTGGAAATGTCCAAATTAGAAGGTGACTGATTGCAGAGAATATGATAGAAAGGGTCATAGTAATCATATGAATGACAGATTTTTTCTTTCCTAGTTTCCCTATGAAATACAATTTTGATATGCTATGGGGCTATAAAACAGTTAAATATTCATGTTAATAATAAGAGAGTAGAAGCCCTTATTTCTCAGTCATGTCTTAGAAAGAGAGAAATAATAAATATAAATGTAATATAAAACATTGTGTGCAAGAGTAGTTAATTCCATTATTAAAAGAATTAATTTGTGACTAGGTTTTGATCAATTAAAAACACATTTGGTAATGCTGATGAGAAAGAATTTTTTATTACATACTAACACGACATTTTTATTAGGAGTACTTGCTCTTGTTAAAATAAAAGTGAAAAATGAGCTCAGAATCCCCTGTGCATACTTTAGTGTGCCTTGGGCACTTTTTGAACTTTCCTAATGCATTCAAAAGTTTTATAATATTATGCACACCATTAACTAAGCACATTTATAACAATATTATTAAGAATTATGGACTCAGGAGCTAAGTATATTTTTTAGTGTTGCTAAAAATGCAGGCAACATTAATCATCATTCCTTCTTTTAGTTTCCCTATGGAAGGCAACAAAAAAACCTGCTGAGGACTCACAAGAGCCATCTGGGCAAGTTCCCATCTTTTTCTCTTCTCAGGAGGAAATCTTATCTCATTGTGAAGATGGATGTTGACTAGAAGCCCTCTAGAGCCTCATGTATCATAAAATCAATTCTAATCTTATGATCATATATTGTCAAGTATACAATAATTTTTTATTAAAATGAGCCAGTCTTTGCCTGGAAGACCTAATTCAGGAGTTGAGGTGGATATTTTTTCTTTGTTGTATTGCAAAGAATTGTTCATTTGACTTCCCAATACAATTCTATTTATCTGAAACTACTTTTTGAATTTGTAATTGAAGCAGGTGAATAGCTTGGACATGAAAAAAAACATTTTGGCATGGAATGATGTTCTTTGGGTTATTTTTATAACTCAGGGTCAGGAGAACTCATCGATGACAGAAGAGGCTGCAGGGATCCTCTCATCCTAGACAATGCTTTACCTGTCAAAGGTAAAAGGCCAAAAGGTACTTTGGGACTTTTCTCTGAATCTCTTCTGTGGACATTCTTCCATTTTGAGGAAGAAACTAAGGAAGTTGTAACAATAAGTCCCACACTAATGTCTTTAGAGCAGGTTTTAAAACTGTAAATTAGTGATTTAGATTAGGAAATTCCCATTCCCATTTTGCCTCCAGCATTTCATTCTCTCTTGCTCTTTTCAACTCCTCCCTCAACTCAGGTTGATACACTTGTTTGGAGAGTGATAATGTAAACTGGATCACAGAAAAAAGTTCTTCTTAACAACAAAAAAGGAAGTTAACTAAAGAAATATTAATATACTCGATGTGTATTTTAAGTGATTCTATACTCAGTTTGAAAACAAAACAAAGCAACAACAAAACAAACAAAAAAAGACACTTGAAGCATGCACATTTCCTGTAGTGAGCAGATCTTTTTAAAAGGCAGCCTTTAGAGCTGGAACTGTAATGGCACAACATTATTCTTCTCCAAGTTTCTTACAGGGCATATCAAAGGAACTATTCAGTATTTATGTTGGAAGTATTTAGTCATATACTACACAAGTATTTGTGTGAACCCTAGATTACATTTTTTTCTACATGAACACGTAGAAAACAGATAGAAGTATGATTCAACGTTTGCTGTTGGATGACTTACAAAGCTAGAAAAGCAATGGCAGAGAAAACAATAGGAACCAAACATGCAGTTAAGGTCCTCCTCAATCTTGTTCACTGGCTAGCTTTACAGGGCATGAAGATCCTCAGAAGAGAGTATTACAGTACATGAAGGAAAAGACAGGTTTTTAATTTTTCTTATTCTATTGTCTCACAGTTCTCAGTACTGTTGCAGATTTATTTTAGGTCTTCCATGGTATGGTGATGTTTAGTCATAATTTCCTGACTAACTGCAGAGCTCAACCACTTTCTTTTGGGACTGCATGGCTCAGAAGGTCATGGGTGTTTTGTGCTTCGCTAAATCTTAAATTGCTAATGTCAGTGAGGATAAAGGGAATAACTGCAGCTGGTATGCCTTCCTTGTATATGTTTTCAGACAGGATCCCTCTATACATTCCATAAATGCTTTCAAAATCGGTTCCCATTAAACAAACCAGCATGTGCTTAGGGATTTCAGTAGCCGGCAAAAAGTAATTTTCTTCCAATCAAGTCAGTTTTAAAAGGGTATGTGTTTCCTCTATTATAAACATGCTGTTATGCTTTGGAAGACAAAGCCCTAGTTCTCCTCTCCCCACTGCTCCCTCCCCTTCATGAGTATACCCCCTGCTCTGGAATGCAAGACTTTTTATTCATGTTGTCTTTCATTCCAGAGTTTTCAAAGTCATGCCATATTGCTGGGAACAGTGAAATCAGGCAGCGTATCATAACTTTCACTTAACAACCAGAATTCAAAGGAGATGAAGATGCAGACTGCAGAATTGGGTTTCTTGGGACTGGGGACTGCTACAAAACAAAGCCTTTCTCCCCTCTTGCTGCATTAAGCTCATATTGTAAAATAAAAGAGAATATATGAGATAATGAGTAGAATTATTAATAGAATAAAAGTAACTGTTATTTTATACTATCTAAACAGTTAAGTTTTATTTTGGTGTACATATAGTTATAGTAATGTGATAAGTTTAATTTATTTGGATATGCTGCAGAATTGCCATTCTCAAAAGCAATGTACCTAAGTTAAAAAAAAAAAAGAAGAGAGAAGAGAAGAAAAAAAAAAAAAAGAAAATGAAAAAAAAGAAAAAAAGAAAAGAAAAGACTGTTTGACTGTATTTCCTTTCAGTATCTATTGAGGTTGTGTTTTATTATTCTTTGACCTAATACAAAGTATTTATGCAAAGTATTTATGTACTGTGACTGTCACGTCTCTGAAGATGTGAAAAAGCAACATTGTGAACCCTAATCTTCAGATAGTATCCTGAAGAATATCCTTCCACATTCTGCTTGTCTCTTGAAATTTGCTACAAGTTACTATGTCTAACAATTTACATTACACTGGGCAGTATGTGTCTCAGTCATTCTGCAATTTTTGGTTTTATGCTCTCTAATATTTAATGCTTTGTAAATATATATTGTCAAATTTATTGGTGTTTGGTGGGAAAACAAGCAGAGGACTATAAATTAGAAACCTCCTAAGAGCAGTAAAGTTTACCATTTTATATTCTATATTCTATTTCAACCTTTGCTTTCTTTTGTATGGAAGTAGGATATGACTTATTATTGCTTCTGGAATACAATATAGAGATGAAGGTACCTAACAAATTTCTTACCCTTTGCCTCTTCTTTCATAGGAGGAAGCAAAGAGGAAGATGGACTTAAGCAAAGAGACTTCAGCAGTTGCGTTGTTATGTTAGTTGCAAGTACAATTACTGCTTTTTGAGCCAAATGGTAAAGTAATTCCTCTCCTTCTCTCCTTTAATTTTTTCCATTCAGATGGTATTTTTCCAGTGAGGGACTGAATAAAGACTTTAGGAACTGGGAAACTTTAAAATTATTACAGCCACAGAGTTTGAAGGAAAATCCAGGAAGATTTAATTTTTTATTTTATTTTCATTTTTTTCATGACCTGATTTTTATTCTTCATAGACTTGTGATTTGGATGAGAGCCATAATGCTCCCTGAACACATATCTTATTTGGACGGTAGTGTATGCCATAGTATGTCCCAGCAGGAATATATAAACACTGCCATGGAGACTAAGAGAAAGAGTGTTGAATAGAGGATATGAAGTAGCAGTGTTTATTTATGTTCCAGATCACAGTAGCTTAAATACTCTTCCTTTCACACTTAGTAGCATTAATGATACCTCTTACTAATATTAGCATGGTATACTCCTAGCAGCCGGTGCCAATGCATTATTTGAGAATTTGAGGACAAACTACAGAGTATAATGCATTTAGGAACTAAGCTTTAACTAAGCTTGACTATTAAGCAGCATTAGAAATGTGAAGCTTTTTCATTTATGAGTGCTTTACTTCAGATTAAATTTCACTTTAAAAATGATTTTTTTGTTTATTTGTTTCAAGTAGAATGTACATGTTACAAACCTATACTTCATTCTGATGAGACATGGCATTAGAAAGATTTTCAAACCTATTCTATTTTCATCATAATATGCTACAATTTTTGCAGGATAATTTTTAAAATTATTTTATTTATATCTTTGAAGCTGATAATTTTGATTTATCAGGTTATTTTTATTTTGCTTAGAACACAGAGCTAAGCATTATTCAGTGACAAAACCTCAGGAAAATACATGTATTGACACCTATGACTAAAATTCACATATGTATAAGCTTATTTTAGGAAAAAGTTCTCCTTTTTTGTTCCACATATTCCCTACAGAATTCCTCGCAGAATTGTTGGAATTGCTGTAGTTATGAAATAATATCACTTAGCTGCTCTTTCTACCACAGTTTCAGTCAGGAAGGATTCTTTACATCCTGTTCTAAACCACTTTGCTGCAATTAAGTTTAAGTGCCACTGGGGCCCTCTGGGGATAAAAGTAACTATTCAAGTGCAAGGTCATTAGGAAAACTTGGAATTTCCAAGTTAGTTGTTATGCCTCCTGTTGTGAAAGGTATCTTTAAAATTTTGTTTGAAGAGCCATGACATCTGAGGTGCAGCAGGCAAAAAAAAACTGGCCATGAGTTAACAATACAATATGATCTTGATTCCAGACATAAAAGCAATATAGTAAGAGTACAAGGTATCTTGATTTTTTTTCTTAATTTATATTCATAAATTTATAACAATTCATTTGGGAATTCTGAAAAGTCATGATTCCCTTCTTACCGAATTTGGTTGGGTACATAACTAGCAGTTATCTCCATTCTTAATGACAGAAAATGTATGATTTCATTGGCCTAGTAGTTGGTACCAGACAGTAACACCTCATGTATTTCTGAAAAGAAAATAGAGAAATCTATTTCTTAAAAGAGACTAGAAGAATAATATTCATGAACTCTCCTTAATTATCAGACTGTCCTACCCCAGCCAATTACTGGTTCAAGGGCTACTCTTATCTGCTGGTGACTAACCATCTTCCTTTTCCCCAAACCTGTAAATGAATAGTTAAAAGTTTTTTTTTTTTTTTTTTTTTTGTTTTTTTTTTTTTTTTTTTCTGTAAACTAGACAAAGATCATCATGTAAAACTTCTCTAAACAATACAGCCATACTAGTGGCTGATATAACCTCCTTGCTAATAGATACAAAATAGAAATAGAAAAAAATGTAAAAATAGAAACAAAATAGAAATACAAATACAAAATAGAAAAAAAAAAAGGAAAATGATTCCAAATTACTTGTAGCTATTTGTAGATCTTATGCTGTGAATAATTCCTGATATAATTGAATAATATTCAATTGAATAATATTCCTTGACTCTTGAAATTCAAAGTCAGATCTTACTTTTGCATGCGCTGGTTCCTTTCTTAATCAACGGGACTCTTTGCCAGAATAAGTGCTGCTTCTACTGCTGCTGCTTCTGAGTAAGGTTTTTTACCAAGTAATTCAGCAGTTGAATGAAAATACAGACTTCAATGCATCTAGACCCCAATGTATTTTATATCGAGATCTGAACTGTGCACAAAGTGCTTATTATTAGCCTTGGCCAGTTATATACATTAATATGTATTTTATAGTATTTTATAGTATTTGTATAGCATTAGTATACTAATAATATGCATTATTAGTAGCTACATAAACATGTCATGACTGATCAGTTGAAAGCTCTATTATACTGTTAACATTAAAAATAAAGAATGAATAGTCAAATCTATTATTTTATAAAAAGATATGTGTATATGATTTTTCTTAGAAATAAACACATTTAAAAAAATATTGCTTAAACTCAGTGGTTCTTTTTATGTAACATACCAGTTTGACCTTTGATTCAAACTGAACTGACCCTTTTGGGTTGTATCATTCAGATATGTCTCCTTCACTGGTAGGGAATGAGAGGAATCATGATGGACAGGGAATATTTGTTTGGGTTTTGATTCTGATAACCAAAATTGGATCCAACTGGCAGAATGTTGTTGCTGATATTTTACATGCAATCTGGTCTATCCTTTGCATGGCTGTGAGATGGAGGTTATAATGACTTGCTTGACAAAACGAAAAGCAGACAGTTTCTGTCTTGAAGATCTTGCAATAGATAGCTCAAAAACACAGATCCTTTACCAAAAAAAAGTTTTTACTGAAGGAGACCACTTTAAAAAAAAAAAAAAAAAAAAACAGAAAACAGTCTAACAAATGAACAACAACAACAAAAAAAACCTGCAACAGTCTAGCACAGTAAAATATTAACAGTAAACGTATATGAAGGGTAACCCTGTTATTCCTAAAGACCACGTCTATAAGGAGGATGCCCCTATTACTCTTAAGTGTTTGTATTTGTAGGACTCAAAGGGAAAAAAAAAATAAAAAATTTGAACGTTAACATGAAAATAAGGTGGGGAGGCCATTCCAAATATAGTTATAACCTTCTGTAGGGCCCTAAGCAAAAAGTGGACTGTGAAAAAAAGGAAGGATGTAAGAAGGAAAATTGGTTGATGGAAAGAGGATAAAGAAGCACTACAGTGAACAAGAACAAACTTACATATGGCTGAAACTTGAAGAGACCTTTAGAGATTAGGACTAAGTACTCAAAGAAAACAAGTCAATGCTGAAAGTTAATCAAGATGTGAGTAGTAAATCTGGATATTAATTCAAGCTGTTGCTCCCTTAGTGAATGGAGGCAAAGAAGGTAGAAATGGAAGAGGTTAGATGGCTAGTGACTAGCAGTCACAATTAATATATGTATGAAATACAACTTGGATTTAACACCCACTATTGTTTTAGAATGCTTCTGATGTGTCATTAAAGTGTCTACAGCTAACTTGCTCTTTGAAAATCTATGTTACTGGTCCCTGTTTACCACCAGATTATTCGTGGTTTTTCCATGTGAAACTCTGGCTTAGCATACCTCAAGGATGTTGGCTATATAGTGCTACTAGCAGTAACACTATTGACTTATATCCTCCATGTTGATAGTTGACCCCAGCATCGTCCTGTTTCAGAGGTCTTGCCTGCCTCGGCTTGACAGAGTTTGCACTGATACTGTACTGAAAGATGTACCAATCAGCTATTACTAACACCCAAAACTAGACACTGATGGAGAACACATGGTGAATTTGGCTTAAGGTTAAAATTTTTGATTCTCTTGAAAGACCCAATCAGTTTTTCTGGTGTAATACTATCAGTCTTATGGACTGGACTATGAAGTTATACTAATTTGCCTTCTTCATTAAGACAGCTTTATCTCATTTTCAGAACAGTTCATGTTCAGAATCTAAAAATGCCACAAATCATGTGGAAAAAAACGAACGAATACAATTATGATATAGCAAAGTTCCCTGTGACTTCCTCCCTGTTGATTATCATGAATACAATTGTATCTTGTAGAGTCCAGTCAGCTGTGTCCAGCTGTTTTGTCAGGACACATCATTAGCAAACTCATTACACCAACATAAAAATCTTTTTTTTTTTTTTTTTTTTTTTCATTTTAAAAATCATTTTGTACATGCAAATAAGTATAAAATTAATATGCTGTTAAATAATCTCATTTTTTTCACATGGAAAAAAGAATGTTGTCACAAGAGTGTTATGATAGTTAAATATAAAACCATTTAAAAAAAAAAACAAACAACAAAACAAACAAAGAAAAACATATTTGTTGTGTTCTTAGACTTCTGCAGAAAAAAAAATAGTTTCCTTTTTCTCATTTCTCCTCTGCATTCACACAGCCTTACCAGGCATCTCCCTGCAAGTATTTTTGGCTAGATAAAAGAGTTTTACAACTCTGGGGAAAATAACCTTACTATTGCTCTTAACTATCCCCTTGATACTTTCATAAAAATGTTAGACCAAACAGAATCTCTCCAGGAAATTCCTAAACTCTAACCTTTCAGGGTCAGAGAATGCAGCAGACAGTTTGTTGTCTTGAACAGTGACCTCAGTGCAGTCCTACTCCAAACAAACGTTTAGATGCTATCTGTGTATTATCTCAGGGGAATTCAGTGCTAGCCCTTAGAGATCAACAGTAGCACTTTTCGTACCACTTTCTTCACTTTCTACAAAGAATGAGGAAATGACTCTCAAATCCAATGTTTTATATATGTTGTAATTATTCTCTTAGAATAGACTAATAGAATAATTATGCAAGATTTCTGTATTGCAAAAGATTTTTAAGAAGATAAAAACCTGCGACATTTCAGCCTTTGTGAATGATTATTCTGAAGCCAGAGCAGCCTTTGTGCTCATTTAGGATATCACAGAATTGAAAGGGATTTTCTGGGTTACAAAGAACATTATATGTTGTAATAAAGAACATGTTGTATAATTTATTCCATAAATGTAGGAAATTCCTTCTTAAAAGTAGTTTAAAAAGATTACTTTCCTGACATGGTGCAAGATATTATAAGCTAGAATTTACCTCGGTATTCTTATATGAAAAGAAAATCAAAAAGACTTTGCAAAAATCACTGTTTCTGTTCTTTTGGGGAAATAATCTCTGGAAAAATACTTTGACATTTATGGAGATTTCAAATTCTGCCCACCAAAACATAAATATTGCTTCTTACTTCATTAACATACAAATTATGCAAAATAAAGTTTTGCTCCATATATTTATTGTTCAGAAAAGAATATTGAAAAAACATCTGTAGAGAGGAAATTATTTAGTGAGTTTGTCTAATACACTAAAGCTGTCGAAATGCTAGCAATTGTTTGGCTGAAATTACTTACTATAATCTTCATTAGGTTCTACAATAATAATGTATTCCTTTTGGCATAATTGAGTTTTCAGCCAATTAATAAGGTTGTTTTGGAGAGACTCCTGTGAATTTCTGGGGTTTCTCAGGACCAGACACATTCCAGACTTTGATTAATCTCTTCTAGAAAAATTGCTCAATGACATTTTTTCTATTTTATCCACTAGTTTCTCCCAGAAGGCCGAAACTTAAAGATCTCTGTACTGCTCCAGCTGTAAAAGCACATCTGTCAGTTTAAATTAGATTGACAGCTTCCTATAGTCAAGGGGCAGACTAATGCCATTAACCTTCAAGCTTTACAAGAACTTTTTGGTGTTCATTTTTATAATGCAATATACAACAACTGCATGTGAAAGATGATAAATGCCATGAAGAGTCACCAAAGTACATAGTAAAGTCCCTGCCAGGGACTTTAGCCAAAGATATATATTTTTGTAATTTATAAAGTATGCATTTACTAAGTAGTAGATCTTTAAGAAGAAATATGATCTTTGACGATTAACTGTAATCTTATAAACCATGGACTAGTTGGGAGAAGCATTCATCTGGATAAGGCAAGTGTCTCTTGAATTTCTAAGCCTAAGAGTGTTAACTTGTAGAAAACGTACCTGTGTTTGTGGCTGTCTTACCTTCATAGGCAGATAGAAGGAAATAGGGAATCAAAATGACCTTTTCCACCCTTCCCATAATCAGCTTTATACCTGAAACGTCCTGAACATGATATGAACAGTCTGAATTATCTGTGTAGCAAGGAAACCGGTAACGCGGTAACCACTGCTCCACAGCAATAGATTGGATTATTGTGCCTTCAATAATTTAATAAAGTTTCAGTTTGACACTTTAGTCCATCCTTCATAGCTGTCATTTATGGACCTACATATCCTCATTAACAAATAGTGCCTTAAACAACAACCACATCACACAAGATGCTTATCACTGTCACATATAATACAGATATAATGACAAAGATACATGGGCAAGCTAATGTAACACTTGCTAGAGAGCTACGTAAACCACTTTTTTTTATTATTTTTTTATTATTTTTTTTTTAAATCAGGCATCTAAACAAAGACTTCCTATAAACAGTTGCCAATTTTTTTTCAGTGCATGTATTTGACTATTCTTATGCTGCTAATGAAGTATTATTGATCTAAATGCTTACCTTTCAGATTAGTCTGCTGTTCCCAACAGTAAAGATACTGGAGATTATTAGTTATCAACTTAAAATAAGTGAGCGTTTGTTGAACAATATTAGTAGTTAAAGAAGAGGAAAACCACAGCAATATAAATACTGTGTAATTCTAAAGACAGCATGAAACAAAATACTGTGATAGTCTTTTTCAAGCCTTTAAAGAAACATATAATAAAAATTCATAATATTTCAAAAATAAAGTTTTAAATTAAAGAGTCAACAGATAAGTTCTTAGCATTTTTTCCTTAAGACTGCTATCTGCAGAATTTTCTTCCTCTCCATCCTTAAGCTTCTCACTGATGAACACACCATACTTTTTGTAGCATGAACGTAAGATATCCTAAATAATACTATAAAGCGTTGTCACTAAAGCCTAAAAAGACAGTTTGGATCCAGCAAGAATTTTGAATTGTGACTTCTTTTCAATTATAAATCTAGTTTCTATCTGTGGTTTGTACCATATTCTATATGGGTACATGTGACTGAAAAATTTAAATCCATAATAAACCATTGTTGTCTTGTACTGTGTACCGCTGTAGCCTCTATGCTCACATCAGCCATAACAGAACTTCTTGCCAAAAATGATCAGCTTATTGGAAATGTGGAAAGAAATCTTTTCCAAAAACTACATAACTAGGGATCAAATTTTACCAGAATAACTATTATCTCGTCACCTTTAGCTGAAGATCTTTACAAGTAGGCTACAATGCCTGCTTACTTTTGTGACATTCTCTCTGATTTAATAACCTTGCTGTTTTTCCCTAACAAAAGTTTAAATAGGAGGATGGAAATTGTACTATCTTTTCATGACCTATAGGTTGGTCATTTGGACAGGAATTTAAAGGCTGAAAGAATGTAGCTTCAGTTTTCTCAGTGAAAATAATGTATTGAATCTGGATTTCTCTTATCTTAGGAGTGTGCTTTAACTAGTAAGGTACTGTATAAAAGCAAAAGTGAGAGGGCATCACTATCACCTCTTTTAGACAGGTTTTGAAAGAAAGAATACAGGCATCTATCTGAAGAGTAGGATTTGGGCTGTGAAACTTGAACGGGTGGAGACACTTCTCTGCAAGACTGAGAAAAATACCAAAATACAGGATAAGGGTTTGATTTAAACCACATTCCTGTTTTCAGGTTTATGTTGGGCCAGCAGAAAGTGGCTCTCTGCTCCAAGTGTTGTTGATCATTTCCTCTGCACAGTATAGGCATTGTGAAGGGGATGAAGTGAGAGTTAGGCACAGAGCTACTCAGCACTGTATCACCAAGCTTGTTTGTTATTTCTAATCCGGCCTGAAGTTCCTTTCTAAATATTGCACAGGAAAACTAGTAGAACCAGAGGCTGAAAGGGTATCTGCCAAGTCACAGTTCCCTGCCATAACCACAAGGCCAACATTCCTAACGAGGAGCTTCAAGAGACATGAGTCACTGTGGTTGTGGTTCTGCAAAGTAACGTTTTACCTTCTAATTTAACAATTGTCACATTACACTTATGTTAATTTGTATTTGTGAATAATGGTTTTTATTTGGCTTATGATTTTCCTCTCATACTATTTGTTTCAGAGGAGCTGCTGGAAAAGTTCTATTTCAAAAGAAAAATATTTCCTATAAATTGCATATAGTAGGTCTGGAAATAAAGAAAGCAGTTCCTCACATTTTTATTGTTAACATTTAAACTTCACCATTATGCTATCTCAAAAATACTATCACTATTACATAAAGGACATACAGGTAAGTAGCTTTTCACTAAAACAATCCTTTAAAAATCTTTCTAATACAGATGTTGAATGCACAAATTTTGCCTAGATGTAGTGACTTTTAAAGGCTGCACTTCACTATTTAGTCATGGAGTTGTCTGTGACCAGACATTAATAAATATTTTGTTGCTTATTTACCGATGTGTACAGCCCTGTTCTATAGTTTGACATTTTTCTTCCCACTTCAAAGATGGCAGGTTTTCCAAATATAAAATACTTAGAGAATTTTCCTAGGTGCTTATATATTAGTACCACATAAATACCACTAAAAGACCCCATTAAAATAAGAAAACAGCTGAGGTTTTGATCAGTTAAATATTTGGACAGCTCAGCTGAACACTAAAAGTCTACATTTACCAAGCCAGTACACAGTGGTATCTGAAATGCTAAAAGGGTAAGAGGCATTATCTTAAAACCCACTGTGTGGTAACTGCTGGGAAATGGGCTGTCTTTTTAAGTAAAGACAGCTGACCACTAGGCACTTTTAACACAACAGAAACATAGCTGGTTTTAGTCCATACTGAAAATATATTCTGAGTTAATTGAGATCTCCAGTAAGCAAACATCTCTAATTCTCTTGCTAGCCAAAGCAGGAATTTTTATGTGTCTCTTCCATATTATCAGTAATCTTTAACGGAATGTCTTTACGGTTACGTAATCTACAAGAAGTGCCAGAGAAGCCTGTCCTTTTGCCCTCTTCTTTATACCTGATTGCTTTAGAATCATTGCCAACTAATGATACTAAAAACTGTGGGAGGTCAAACAGCTACAGGGATATTTTGTTACCTTTTTAAAAATAATTTACAGATTATCCTCAAATCCCTCATGATTTCTTCTAGTAAAGGGCACACTGCAAGAAATGAAACCTGGCAATTGTGTTCAGTGGAATTCTAGTCTAGAAATCCATCCAAGCATTTGCTTTTCAAATGATGTTTCAGGCTACAAGTCGATTTTTCAAGGAGGAAATCCTAAAGACTGCTTAAAGAGAAATACTTTCTATATAGCCAGAACCCACCCCCACTAAAAAATGATTATTATTTTCATTTCAGAAATACTTTGTAGTCCCAATCTGCACAGGACTCTGATACACAGATGATGCAATCTGAAAAAAAAATATAAAAAAATACTTTGGATACAATAATTTTAACGTTCTGAATAAAAGAGTAGACATTTCAGTTGTGTTTCTGAAGCACAAGGCAGAAAACTATTCTGACTTAATACACAGAGTAGAAGCCAAAACACTACCATAATATACAAATGGGTTTCTTGAAGTTCTCTACATTCAGTGTCCTTTCCTTTTGCTTACACTTTCTCAATGTTCATATCATTTGACTGTGAAAGAGCTTATTTTCATACTAAACTCTAGCTTTTTAAATAGTGTATGCTTCTGTATTATGCTAAAAGCATAATAAGCAGAGTCCTGTTAATTCAGTCCTAAAATGTCCCAGAATTTCAAAGTGTTCTCAAATACGTTTCTTCTCTAGCAGGGATAAAAACAAGCAATAGAGTTTACAGCTTGCTACGTTATCTGTTATATTCAATATATTCTGTTGTTATGCTGAACTGTGGTAACAGACAACTGAGTAACCAGTAGTGTGATCCAAGTTGAATTCAAGCTTTGCCAAAAGTAATGTACATATTTCAGCATATTTTTGGCTGTATACCAAACATGAAAAAAAATGTACTGGACTATTATTTGTTGAATTAGTTGTCTTATCCAGATACAGGTTTATTTCCTTTAAATGTAAGTTTGTATATTTTCTTTTAGTGTAATAAGATGAGATGTCATATCGTATAAAAATATCAGATTATGAGATAGTATCAGGCAGTATTATGTAATGTTCTAAACCTAACAGTTTCTTTCTGGATGCATTTCATAAAGTGTAGGAAATAATTTGCTGTAGGAGTCTAGCTCTGCAAAGCTACTGTGGAAATCAGCACTCACTGAAAAACTTCTGTATTCAAGCAAACTTGCATGCATTTATTTATGAGAAATATAGAAAATCTGTTTCATTAAGATATGTTATGTAAATCACTGACACTACTTATATATAATGAATCATAAATTGTAGATGCTATATGATGTGATATACATGGTATATAGTATATGCAAGATAATATATAGTATTTAGTACCCAGTACATATAAAATATAGTATGTATAGACATTATAGGGATTGATCCAACTCTACAGAAGTTAATAGTTCCTAAATGAAGCTTCCTTGAATGAGTTTTATTCAAGGTTTTAGTTAAATAAACAAAGCACGAATGGTGCTTTGGATTCCGTAGGGTCAATAGATGAAAGCAAAAGAGGATTTCTTCATCAGTATACTTTGATGCTGGTATGGTCTTCAACCAGTTAATATCAGAATAAATCCCAACCATAGGTGACATTTGCTGATCTCCGTATATCTTACGTTAATCAAAATCCAAGGAGCAGTAGTTAGCACAGGCTTTAGCTCTCCTATGACGAACAAACATAGAGAGCAAAAACTGTATAGCTAATAGGAAAGGTATGAAACCAAAGATAAGTATCTTTAAACTCAAATAAACATTAAAAAAAAAAAAAAAAAGTTTTCAAAAATAGGAGAAGAAAAGTAGGTTTTCTCCTTTCCTGGATACAGTAAGAGTTCTAACAAATGCAATGAGAAACCGCATCCAAAATATCTTCATCTTGCCTTGCATATTGCTGAGTGACTAGGCTGCTCTGCTTGTGTGTGAATCTTGCAGTCATGGGTCAGCCTGGTGAACAAAGTTAGACACAATAAACCTTACTGTTGCATATGTTCAAATTAACTTTGTGAGTCTTCAGAGATGACACAGCACCTAATATAAGTAGTGAGATTTAGATGTGATTGGACAAACATGTACAGTATCTTCAAATTAAATCTTAAATAGAAGGCATTTCTGCCCCTGTACTTCAGCTTTTATTTGATTCTTACTGTTACTGTCTAAAAAACAACCAGGTGATTCTCCTCTGTTCACCAGTCAGGACTGGTAACAGATGCTTTTTTTTCCTTTCCATGTATCAGCTCACTTTCTTATTTTTATCTTCTCTCAGAGAGCTCCTACTAGCTGCCTTCCTGAATTAATGATCTAGCAGGCATTTTTGCCTTGGTCCCAGCTCCTGAGTACTGCTCTTGAGCAGTGAATAGAAACTTGCAATAACACCACCCATGCCTTTGCTTGACTGTCAAGCATCTTGGAAACATTTCAGTTTTGGTACTGCTCCATGCAGTCACCATTAATCCATCCCTCTCCCTGTTGCATTCTCTGCTATTGCTGTGAAAGGAGAAAAAAATTACTAATGCCTATGCAGTCTCAGATTCATTCTTTCATCTGGTACTTGAAGGAAACCAGCCAGGCTGTGCAATCTGATGAGAAGCTGCACAGCCTAGTGATTTGTATGATCACTTACGATTTAGGAGGCAAATTTCTAGTCGTACTTGTGTCTCTTGCTGCCCCGGGGAATACAGCCCTGGGAAAGTCATTATTGCCATGGTCTTCTGTTCTGTGACCTACAAAATGGGGCTAATAGCATTTTCATCCTCCACAAGGTAGCTTGTGTGGTATGGGTGGACAGCTTTAGAGAACAGCTTGAAATTAAAAAGTAGTGAAGAAATGCTTAATAAACTTCTTTTCCATAATAATGAAATACTACTGGCAAGGTACCTACTAATGACTGGCAACCTGCAGACTAGGGAATAAAATGCTCAGTTCATGTAAAGAATGTTGGAATAACTATTTTGTATTTTAATTGAAGCTTTACCTGAAGAAATCATCAGAACAGTGAGAGTATGAAATCCCACTGACTCAGTATGACCTCTGCTGGCCAGAATCCTATGTCAGCAGAAAACAAATAAGTAACTCACACGTAAACTTCCAAAGGCCTGTTAAACGGGTTGTCTAATAGCTTTGAATAAAGGTCAATTAATAACCCCTATATTTGTAATATATTTCAGAATGTGGCTGCAAATGTCTGGCACTGGATTCTGAGAAAAAAAATAGTAAAATAGAAAACAAAAAAAAATCAAAAAAGTTTCTATTTAATATAGAATATGTTCCAAAAGTAAATGTATCTGTGTATTTTTACACTACACTAAAAATTAGCTATTCGGTACATCACTGTAAGGATTGAAACAACTTACGATCAAATAGATCTACTACATTTTTAATTATCAGTAAATTAAAATATATCTTTTACCTACATAATTCACCTTTTCTGCTATACTGAAGTATAGCATGCTTTTGGTGTAGGTATGCTGTGGACAATAAAATTGTCCATTCCTTTACTTCTTCAAATCTGTGTTGTTTTAAGATGACCTTAAATTTTTTGGTCCTGTGATAACTATCAGTCAAGCGACTTCATAGGTAAATGAAATGCATTGTTAATATTTTTAACAAAGTTCTAGGCAAAAGAATGGTAATTGTACCTCCTTCATTTATCCCTCAGTATGTAAAATACCAGTTGGTAAATATTATTCAGGTTCTGGCAAAAGCTAGAGGGTTCCTTCAAGTACATATAACAAAGAAAACTTCTTCAACATCTGAAATTGCTAATCCAACAGCACACATGCATGAAAACGTACAGATTTGCAATCCTCAGACTCTTTCCTGAATTTAAGACTAACTGGTGAAAGAAGAACATGCAAAACAGTGAAAGTAACGACTGGGGTGAGGTCAGTGGCTTCTGTCTCATTATAAAGAATTTTATTTATTACTGAAGGATAAAATGTTGTTTATGTGCTAGATTCATAAAAAAGTTAGAGAAAGATCACAAATGAGATAGCTGTCTATTTAAACTTTTACTGGTTGAATTTACTCTAAAATTTCAGTCTCAGGGTCTCACCCTGAAGGTACCTGAAATCCTGAAATCATTGAACATGTAAGGCCTCGGAGAGTGAAAATAACTACACAGTAAAAAAATAAAAAAATAATTTTAAAAAGTTTTTTTTTGTTTGTTTGTTTTTGTTTTTTTGAAAACCTAGAAATGTCCAAGAAATATTTGCATATTTGAGCAAGCACTTGCTTAAGAGGCAGGAAAGGAGCTCAATAAACTTGTAGATGTATTTTGTCAACAGGTAGAATCTGACTTGGCTAAAACGGTACTGAAAAGGCAGTTTGTGCGCATGTTTTGATTGCACTGCCAGGTCTCTGATATATAATCCAACAACAGAGTTTTTGAGAATTAGGCACAACTGGCTTTTTTAAGGAGAAAAGCTCCAGCATACCTATGTGCAGGATTCTGAATTCTCGTCTAAACAGGCACCTTAAATCATTAACAGAATAGAAGTCTTCTAAGCTTGGTGTGTAAAATGTGCAGCGTGCAGTACCTTGTAGAGTTACTAACTTACACACAAAAAGCAATAGTGTCATGCTGGCAGTAGCTCGACACCTGACTTAATTAGCCTTTTTTTTCAGATGAAGTACGGAACTGAGACAGATACCTTCCCTCTGGCTTTGATGCTAGTTTGTGGCATGGTGTGCCCATGTCCTTGTGGATATTACTCCAGCAGTGGGTTTCAGGCTTGCATTGAATATAGCTAACTACATGTAATTCTGTTTAGCAGAAAGATGCATTTCAGCAATTTCAAGACAAAAAACAATCACTTACTAGTTACTCGTAAGCATCACAGCCACCTATTTAAAATATTTCTTGGTTACACTTCATTCTGTTTTGTTCACTTGAGAAAAATAAATCAATAAATACAAATACTGGGATTTATTATTTTTTTGACAAATTGCAAAGAATGTATTTTATCAGTAAAATAATTCAACAGTTACTGTACAGAAAGGAAAACGTAAGCCTACATCTGACCAGCGCCTATGCAGCAGCTAATAGGGTTAAATTTTTGAGGTGGAATTTTGAAGAATGCAAGGGATAATCCTTCCCTGTACAGTAATCTTGGAACATAGTGACATTAATCTCATGCTTATGGTATCCAACAGCTTGGACCTTTGTAGTAATTAATAAGACTTTTTCTAGTTGCTGCTAAAATTAGCTTAGTCATGGTTTCCAACCAATACATCTCAGCAAAATGCCTGCAGAAGATTGTTGATATAACATAAATTATATATATATAAAGCAGTCCAACCATTTTTCCCAAGCATTTCCCCAAAATGCTGAGTATCTGCATTTTTCTTATGCTGATACTCTGAAAACCGACAATGCAATGTATCACTGCATTCCACATCCACAGGAGAGCAGTCTGTGCTGCGTGTTATGATGTCGCAGCATTAGATGAGCCAACAACAGTTGGTTGGCTCTGCTGCTTAGAAAATCTCATCCTTTGTATCACCACTATTTACGACAGAGACATTTTTATCAGACATTATGAATGAACACCTTAAATCAGCAAAATATTACAGCAGTCTGTCTTCTGTACAGCAATATAAATTAATGAAATGAGATTATTTTATATGCTCAAAATGATCCCCTTGCAAATATGAAATGAAACATTTAACCTAGTGTTGCTATTTAAGTGTTTATATAACAGTTTAGAATGAGGAATTCAAATATTCTGTGTTGGTCCAAGAATCAGGATTATCTGTTATGGTTGGTTGGTTTCCCTAAGAAAGCCCAACTGAGACATAGTTAACACATTTTATTATTTGATAATTTGATCAATTTATTTGTAATTCAAGCCCTGCACTGATATTGGATATTGTCATTCCTAGGATTCCTTAAGACAGAATTTTGTCTGTAATACTTGAGTGTATTTTCTTAAGATTAAGTGCCCATCCTGTACTGTAGAACCCCTCCATTAAAAGTAAATACACCTCCATTAACAACACTGTTATTCATAGTTCCTTAAAAACAGGCCAAAATGAATAGAAGTGACAATAAAATCCAGGAACAGTACATTTTCCATGTACTTTTTAATACATGTTGTGATAAGGCTGTTCTATAAGTCACTGCCTTGTCTCTGCTATGAGGCCACCACACTCTTATGAATAACATAACTGAGCATAGAGAAAGGTGCTTTAAAAATATATTGTCAGCATTCCTTCAGTTTCATTTTTGTGGGACTGCCTGTAATATAGATTCCATCTGAACTGCTGACCTTATCCCATAACAATGAGTGCAATGTTTCATGTCAGTGTTTCAAGAAGTTTGAATTCCTTCTAATAACAACAGCTCTGACTTTTCTTTTCAAATATATTTCAGAATCTGAACTTCATGTTCCCACTTAAAAACAGAAGTAATGTGAACAAATATCTTCCTATTCTGTGGGGACTGGGATTTATGATAAAAGAAAAACAGGCGCTAAGAGCAATGTGTGCTCCACACATTAAAAGGGAACAGTCAGCTAAATCACTGTTGTGATGGAAAACAGAGTGGCCTTTGATAGATATGTAAGTATATATTTCTTCATCATGAGGAAAGGAAACATTCTGGAGTTGTGGAAAGATCTGTAAGCTCTAGCACTAAAATTTGTTTCAGCTCAATACACATCAGGAATGCAGTGTACTAATAAACTGTAAAAAGAGATGGAGGAACGAAGGGAAAAACAAGGTCTAGGTTTACTTCCAAAGGATATGGACTAATTTTATTTAAACCCTGCCATACTTCTTGGCTTTTTAGTGCCCAAAATGTCACAATATTTCACCAAGGCCCTCAAAGCAGTAATACAGATCCATTTATGGCATGAAATACATAAAATGGCATGGAATTTTAATCTTCTAATTTAAAGACTTTATATAATTTCAGCTTAATGATTTATTTCTACAGAAGAATATCCAAATCCTCGGAATTATTTAGGTACCTAAGTCCTACCAAGGCACATAATTCCCTCTTTGACAATGTGCCTAAATGTATCTTAGTACCTTAATGATGAGTTAGGCTTTAAAATTTTTCTGTATGTCATTTTTCCAGTGCTGAGGAATAATTTCTATGTGAAGTATTGAAGTATTCTTATGATATGAAAACTTATAGGAAGGTTCCACTTCTTTAGTACTTAACAACTACCTTTTTGCCTAAGAGTATTCAGAAAATATTTCAAGAAAATATTTCATAATGACTGTTTCAGAAAGGTAATGACTTATATTCACTTGAAGTAAAAAAGAAAAAAAAAAAAAAAGAAAAAAAAAATTAACCACTATTCGTCCTTTCCAAATATAAATACTTTAAAGAACTTAAACCCTTATAATAGCAAAATTAGTTTATGGATGGAAGGTCAAAGCATGTTCAAACTTGATGACGCTGAATTCAGTTTAATCTTCAAAATAATTAGTTTTTCTTTTCTGGCCTCTTGAACATGGACATCACAAATGCTTAGTTTTTTGTCGTTTTTGGGGGAGATCATAGAAAGATATCTACCCTGATGATGGTTTGCTTGGCACCAAATAAAATTGTAAAAACTGTAAAATTGTGATAGGGACATTTTCTCTTAGATCACAATTCAAAATAATGTATTCAGTCAGTCTTATCATAATGTAGTTTATAATTGATCCCATGTCTACATAAAGCTGATTTAAAAAATGTCCTGAGATATCTAATGTGAATTTGCATCATCTGCACAACTGTTTTACAGTTAGAGGGACCATATATTTTCTCCTCTAAATATTGCTAAGTAAGGACATTCTACTGAATCTGACCTATTTCCATTTTGTATTGAGACTGCTTTTTGATAAATGTTGCATAACACAGATGTTTAATATCTTCACCAATTTGATAACATACAATTTCTTGGACTTCTAGATCTCATTACAGTCTGTGCTTTTTCAGATAACAATTGCTTGTTATGCTTACCATAATTTTTAAATTTAACTTCATAGGAAGAGAACAATTTATCTGAGTGAGAAAGGATAGATGGACTACCAAACTTTAAAATACCTACTAAAGTTGGGTGATTTATGAAACTTTCAGTGTTCTGTCTACATGAATGCTCCCTACATTTTTCTGTTTTTTTTTGTGTTTTTTTTTTTTCTTTTTATGAGAGGGTGGCCAAAATTTCAACAAGTTAGAAAAATAAAATAAAAATAAAACAGCCATATAGGTAAAACTCTACACTCAACTATACCAAAGCTATCCAAATTTCACTGTGTGAAGTCACAGATAAAAAAGGGAAATCAGAATCTAAATTACTTCCAGATAATTAATATTCCCTTAAATTCCCTTAAATATTCCCTTAATATTCCCTTAATTTTTCAGAGTACAACCTTTTCTTTTTCTAAGAAAGTATCATTATTTCTTAGGAACATTAACTGACTTGGTTAGCCAGTTAACATCAGCCATGCCATTCACGTCATTTCAGCTAAAACACCTCTGCAGTGGGGAAGTCCAAATGTGTTTCTGCCTCGAACCAAATGTCATCTTAAGGGACTAAGAATTTACAGTATTTCATGGATTCCTTTCCAATATATTTGTCTTCTTGTACTCTCCAGAATTTTCTTGAAGGAAGTCAAACATCTCCTGTCTTTTTAGGCCATGTACATGGTGATAAACAAATCAAATAGAATGTTTCACAGGGTAAAATTACATATTAGACCTGATTTTTAATTCTGTAACGCAAGCTTTAACTTAGCAACCTGATATACAACCTCATATATGTCAATTTTTGTTAATATTGGTGGACTTGTTATCAGACTGGATCTGGACAAAATTCATCAAAATCACTAATTTTCTGAAAGTGAAATGGTCATTTTTGGGACTGGGACTATTTGTGTGCCAAATCCCTGAGCTCTACTTTAGTTATATGATGAATATCCCACATAATTAGCCACAGGTCTGTTTAGAAAATTCATTCTGTTTAAGAAATTGATTTAATATATCTTCTATGGCATTTACAAATGGTTATTCGCTTCATACTTGACATGGCATGCATATACATATAAAATAAAACATATCTGAAAGTCAGGCTTCCTAAACACATTTCTGAGATAGTTTTCATACACAGAAAAGTGCCTTGATCAAATGCTATCATTATCAGAGACTAATGATTTTTTAATCACTCATTCTTGAAAAAATCAGCCTCAAAATGCAGGATATTTTCTGCAAATATTGAAAATTATCAGATACTTTAATTACTTCCCATATCTCCTCCTATTTTTATTTTTTTTTCTCAGAACATTTTAATGAGTGCATTGCCATTTGGCTTTTATTCAGCAACTAGAAGTTATCCAGCAGTTTATTTATAAAATTAGACAGCTTGTCTCCTTATGACCTATGAAAAAAAATGGATACGGCAAAATGATCTAAAGAATCAGCTTTCCCTAGATAAACAACAAGATGCCTGCCACCTAAGAAAATCCCCCTGGGAAGAGGGATTTTTTTAATGCAAAAAATTAGAATAATTCTGTTATGACTAGCATAATGTAATGACCCATCTCAGGGTATCTGTTAAAACAGGAGTAAGTGCAAACTCCTGTTTAGCAGTATGTGGTCTGGTGTTTAAACAGAACTTTAAAAACTTGAATAAAGCCTTAATTACATACCTTGATTAATCACATGCAAGATTTTTCATGTACAATGGGGACTATACTCATATTTTTTGACAAAGTTTTTCCTTACAGGACAAAATTCTGAAAACATATTCTTTAAGAAGAAAAACAGATCTTTTCTAATGGTGAATGCTTAAAATGGTTGCTTCAGTTTAACAATTTATAAATTGTACTGATAAATCTTGAACATTCTGACAGTGCTACTTTGTTATTTATGTAAATACTGCATGTCAGTAAAATATGTTAAGACCATGAGAAAAATCTAAGTACTACTACAGTAGATTTTATACTGCTCATAACTGTCTCATGTCACTGAGTCAAAGTCGATATGTTAAGAAAAAATCCCAATTTCCCTAAATTTTGAATCTACTGTGACAAGTCTATCAGGAAATTTAGATACAAGGAATAATTTCCCATATGTTAGACATTCCAGGATGACAGTGGTGCATTGAGTCAGACAGACTAGTATTCTTTAACACGATAAGAAGTATATAAACTTATTTCTATACTGAATTCACCAGAAAATAAACAAAAAAAAAATACTTCAAGTACAACTTATTTTTTAGACTAAAAAAGATGTCTTAAAACCTTTGGGTTAAATTCTATGCCTTATGAGAATTTTAGCATACTGCAGTTAATTTTTAATGGTGTCAGTACCATCACTGTATCTAAAATAACTTATTTTACTTTAATGAAACACCAGTATTACTTATCACTTTTTGAAATAAAAGACACAATTGCTTTACTCCATATATTAGAAATTTCCAAATTCAATATTTTTTGTACAAAATAAAGTTGACAATGGACTTTTTATTATTATTATTTTTTTAAGAGTGGTTCAAAGAATCTTGAAAGTCTTTAATATGTCTTATTCTGACCTATGAAAATACTGTATTTGGCAAGATGATCTGAAGAATCAGCTTCATGTAGAAACAAAATGTCTAGCACCTGAGAAAATCCTCCTAGGAAGGCAAATTTTCTTTAAGCAAAAGATAGAATAATTCTGTTATGACTGGCATAATAAAATGAGCCAGTTGAAAGTATGTATTAAAATAGGAACAAGTACACAGTTCTAGTCTTTTTCAGTTTTTGCTACAATATGAAATCATGGATGTATGTAAATATACGCATACATAGTCTCTAAATTGAAGCCAAAATGTTTCTTCATCCAATAGCCCAACTCAAGTCATATTTTAACTTCTGTTGCTACAAGATGAAGAGTAAGGGTCTGATTCTAGATTTATAATCCATCATTGAGATTTCTTAATGTTAGAATGTATTGGGGATTTTTCTGAGATGTTTAGACAGCTGATTTTGAAACCCCTAGTGACGTTGCTACTGTCCGTTCATGCCAAGCATTCAGTGGGAAGTTGGCATTTGCCTTTTTTCCCAAGGCTGTATAAATGTCTGGTTGTTTACATTGCTGTTATCTCAGGAAATAGGCTAGAGGGTCTTTCTGCACTATAGTTCATCTGCTCTAATTGGTATTAGTAGAAACTACAATAATGAGGCATTACAAGATAGTTTTTGCTAACTTTAGTTGTAATAGCTTTTTTTTTCTCCTTATCAGCTTTCATATTCCTGTATTTTGCTGTTCTGCAAAAAATATTTGATAAATTTGGGCTTAGTACTCCTGGACGTGATATGATGAGCATCTATTCTGTATGATTATATGTAAACTCTGAAATATATTAATTAGGGATATTCAACTATATACATTACTACAGTAGTCTATGCTTAAAACATATAGCACGTGTGCACATAATAGAATTTAATGGCAGATACACTATTTCTATTCACCTAATTAAAACATCTTTGTGTTGTACTTACAGAAAACTGGTAAAGTTAGGGAAAATGAAAGCTTAATCTTCAGAAATAATATTCTTTAACTTGCCTATCTATCTATCTATCTACTTATATATATATACATATATACATTATTTTTTCTTTTGTTTGGTTTTTGACTACCTTTATTTGCTCACTGTGACTAGCAACTCAACTAAGGCACGTTCTCTAAGTTTGGAGGTTTCCTTGGGTGCACAGTACCACAAGTTCTCCAGTTTTGGGAGGAGTGTATGAAAGTAGAGCTTTGGGATATTGGGCTTCTAAAGTAAAGTGAAGCCATTCTATAGCAAAAGAATATACTTAGACGTGATTTTTGGACACTTGATTAAAGATCCAATGCAGAGGGATTATCTCTGTGTTAAATGTTAGACACTGTTAGGCTGAGTGAATATTGAAATGATGTGAAGGAACAGTGAAATGGAAAAAAAAAAAAAAAAAGAAATAAATGAGGCAAAGGTAGTCCTATCTAACTACACACAAAACAAACAAACAAACAAACAACAAACAAACAAACAAACAAACAAACAAAACGAAACAAAGTATGAACTACAGTATTAATAGACTACGTATTTCCTAACAGCATCCCATTTACAAAACTGGAAAAACTGGATAGCTCACTTTTCTTAGAGATGGAAAACAATCTTACTTCTGGGGCAGGATGCCCCAAAATTTGTAGACAGAAAAAAATAATTAGGACTTCTAGTACGAGTGTTATGCTCATTATGCTCACTATGCTTTGTTATCTGACCTAGCCTGATCATCTTAAGGATGGAACTTCTGTCACTTTCCACAAAGTCGACTTTATCATAAAGTCATGATTTAGTAATGAAACAAAGCCCATGCAATTAATTGAACAGATTCGGTTTCAAGATGTAATAAATGATTACTTCAGAGATTTTATTTAAACACTGGGGAATTTATTTTGACACAAAATGGTATTTTTTGTACTTCATGTATTTCACTTTGTTGTAGAGAAGTTGAATTAGAAAAAAATATTACCACTTCAGAACAGATTTTTCTTCTACATTATATCAGATTTATGGTTTAAATGATTTTTTGTTTGTTTGTTTTGTAACAAGACATTTGTTACTTTGTTTAATGGCAAAAAAAAAAAAAAAGAAAAAAAAGAAAAATCTAAATGAAGCATTTACTCTTGGGACATTTCTCATAGAACAATTGATGCTATTTCTAGTGGAGAAAATGGACAAATCATGGTTACATTTGGAATGTATATCTTTTAAATTCTATTTTTTTTACCTTTTTTTCCATTATCTTCACTTTAAAAGTCCTCCTTCATTAGGCTTTGCATTCTAAGTTTCACAAATAAAACTTGTGTTAGTACTTGGAATGTTTTGAAGATTTTTTTATCTCATTTCCTGCTTTTAATTTCAAACAAACTTCTGCAAATTGCCTTGGCAGCATTTTGCAGTAGCCAGTTTACTTCTGCAAATAGCAATTGAGAGATTTTGTGGATAAAAAGTACATTAAATAATCCTTAATCTCAACTAATGAATGTAAAGTATTTGCTCTAAAATTCTTTGCACAGAGATTTTGATGTCTACATATTTCTTTTGGGGTATTTTCTTTCACTTAAAATACTCTTTCTCTTATGCAAAAAGCAACCCTAAAACACAGAGAACATCAGACAACAGCAGTGTCTGGGTGTGTTTTCAGTTATTGTGATAATCAATTAGTACTGTCTATGGAAAATAATCAGTTCAGAGAAAATACATCTAAACTAAAAATGAAAAATGATTCCTTTTCCAAGGGTACCTGAATCTGAAACACAGCTTGTCAGATTAGCCAAAGTATCTATTCATTATTTGTGTATTAGCAATAAAAATTGAATATGGTATTATCAATTATTCCTAGCAAGTATCACTGAATCAAAGTAATATATGGCCAACAACGTATTTCTTTAAAAATAATAATCACAATTTAGCCATTTCTTTAAATTGTAAATGTAGCAACATGTGGGACTTTACATGCCCTATTTTGTATTCATACTTCTTCAGACAACATAAATGGATGTTGTATTTTTCCTTTAAAGGATGACATTTCCTTATTTCCTTTCCACTTTGGGAAACGCTTGTAGGAGCTGAGCATCAGAATTCTTATAAATACTTAGCATGCCTACATTTCTAACTATTTAGTGATTTCAAATAAGACAATTCCTTTCCTATAGTCTAGGCTGTCTCCATGCTCTTTCCAAAGCATCAATTGTTTCTAAAATAAGATCTTTTCAAGGACAACTAAATAATTTCCTGTCACATCCATATCTGACTCTTACCAGTACACCAGTATGGAATTCAGTTATCAGCTGGGAAATGCAGACATACTAAACCTCAGTCAGTGCTAGGAGGTATTCTGCATGTTGTTAATTCTAGGACATTACCAGAAATGACATAAATGTCAATGCCAGAAATATGAAGCACTTAAATTACTAACTCAGAATCATATTTTTCACTTTTTTTTTTTTTTTTTTGGTCTGGGTAGTAAATGTAAAGCCAGACTTTTTCAGTACCTCAGCCAATGTTACGCAGATTTTCCCCTGCAGACTTTGGGAGCCATTCTAGCTATCATTCTTTCCTGAACAGAGAAACCTGTCACACCACTGTTCCCTCCAGATATTTTGCATCTCCAGTGATTACTGGTAAACTCCAAAAACAGTAACTATAAACAGCAAACTCCGTGAACTGCTCCAAGAAGCTATTTTTAAGGTTTTTTCTTTTCTTGCTTTGTTTTGCTCAAGGAAGGAGGATGAATTAAACTGGAAAGTAATTAGATAGAAAGAAACTCATACTAGGAATGAACCCCATTGCTGGAATTTCAGCATAGGCTCTGCTATGTACCAGGCAAGTGCTGATATTAGGTGCTGCCCACTTGTATGAGTATTTTTTCTTTTCAGTTCATGACAACATCTGGAATCCTTGTTTAGAACAACTCCAGAATGTGCTTAATGAAATTAGTCCTCAGTATTCAAGACAAACTTTATTATTTTGGAGACTAAGCCTGATAGTACTATAGGTAGGTAGCATCATTATTTACTACTATTCTAAGACCAAAATATTTATTGATGAATGAAAGTTCCACTATGGAAGACACTGGACAAAAAAGTACCAAAAAGCCAAAAAAAAAAAAAAAAAAAAAGAAGGAAAAAAAAAGTACCTACTGAAAACCAAGGAGGAAAACTGAAATGTAGAATGTGTGAATGTGTGGAGGAAGGAAATAAATTAATTAACAAAATGCAGAATTTTTTGAAAGCAATGTTTCACCTTTCCTAGTTGCTATTAAGCAGTTATCACAGCAGAGAGAGAATCAAAGTGTAATATTTCCACACAGAGGGAATAACATATAAATTGAGATGGAAAAAGCACTGAGATGATTGAAAGAAAAATGGGCAGGTAATTAATTAAACCCAGTTTTGATGTAAGATGTCTTATATTTAGAACAACCAAAAATTAATCAACATTTTCATGTAAAGCTTGTAAGAAATGATTGTACAGTTTTCCACTGATTTTCGTGCCAATATTGTCAACTAGTGAAATCAATAGCTGCTGCATTTCACAAAATTAGATGCATTAAGCGGGATCATCAAAACAATCTGAATGGATAATCTATTAAACTGGCCTAGAAGTAGGATGTAATCCTAAATCTGTATTCTCCTTTTCTAGGAGCAAGATGATAAACTCCAGTTTTCCTCATTTGCGTTTGCATGGGCATAGTGGGAACCAAGACAGAGGGAATAAGCAGAAACATACAGTTCTTATGTAACAAATGGCCCAGTGGCTTAAAGGTTAGTTTAAAATACTCAGGACAGATTTAAATCAATATTTTACCTATCTTGACACAGGAATATCAGCTGGGTCATTTATCCTACAGAAATCTTCATTTTTACTGTAAGACTTCCTAGTGCTCTGGGCTTATGATATGACTAAAAATATAAATAGTTGACCAATACCTGGAGCAAATTTATCCTATTCTATTTTCATATTTATGGTTCAAACATGCCTACGAAATTGAGTCCACTGAAGAAGAAGGTGCTTAGACTGGAAGTCTTCCTTTGTGACTGAGCTTCAACTAAGACTTAAGATAACAGTGGTCTGGAATCAAAACTTATGCCATGAACACAAACTCATGGGCAGAAACTGAAATGTAGAGAGAATGTACCTGCCTCTGGAGAAAGGTGGCAGTTAGTGATATCAGTGTTGTCTAAATGGGTGGCTAAGTGCCTAAAGTGGTGAACATTATCACTAAAGTACTTTTGAGGAACCCGGCTGAGTGAAAATCCAGCTCTGCATCTATCTCCAGGTATCTTTTAACTGAAACATTGTTTCGTGGCAGTTTTATTTTGGTCATATTTTGACTTTATCTCTTCTCTTCTCAGGCACAGTATTTGTTCTAGTAAACTCTGATAAAAAGAGGTCAGCTGTGTTGTTTATGTAACTTCTATTTCTGTCTTATTCATGTTCCAACACTACCATTACACTTTGCAATACTTGAGCACAGGATTATGAATTCTTGGTTTCTGGCATTTCTCTTGAGCTTTTTGACAGTAAGAAAAAGTCAAGTAGAGAGTCTGGAGGAGGTCAACAGTTTACAACTCTTAATTATTTTAACAATAATAGCACTGCAGTTTTGCCAAGATTGAAATGTCACTGGCACTGTCAGTCTAAAATGCAATCATCCCCCTGCATCCCTCATCAAGTAAATCAGGAAATACAAAAAGATATATATGTATATGTATTTCAGTAATCTTTAGCAAATTAACTGAAAGACAACGGGATGGACTTGTGCTACATGCTGCAGCTACCAAGCTGTTTATCCTAAACTGTACTTCATTGATCTCACTCATTTATAGAATATGTTTGGCACTGATCTGATTACAGCAAGTATTTTAAAACAATCTGTAAACCTTTATACATAGGCTTACATACAACCTGTAAACCAGTATACATATAAACATATATATAACATATAACACACACATATACATATAACATATAAACCTGTATACATGAAAAAAAAAACACCATAACCTATATGCATGAATACCAAGATGTGTGGAAATGTTTGGCCATTTCTTCATCTTTAGTATACTCACTTTTAAAACATATCTTTGAATTACGTATCATTATTAACCCTTTTTTACAAAATATAGAAACTACATATTACATATATGAAGATGTTAAACTTTGAAGCTATAGGCATTGCAGTATTTGCTTTTTAAAATCTACAGCAAACACAACAGCTATTAATTAGGCAAGTTAAATTTATATACTTAAATATAACCTGGGAAGAATTAGCATGGAGTTCATTATTGTTAGGATGTTGGGCAGAGGTCACCTAAGCTATAGATAAGTAAGCTGTACTGTTTGAATAGCCCCTATTTGAATAGTCCCATTTCCACTGAAAGTTGTATTTTTTTCACCAGAACAAAATCTTCAGCTGCAGACTAGCACCACGGTGAATGCTTCAGTCACACTATTTTCTGCCTCTGCTGTGGGACAAATGTTCTTCTATTAATTGCGGAAAAGTTTCTCTATATAAATCTTACCTCTTCAGACCATAAAATGTTCAGTTTCCCTGTGAACTGAAATTTACATACACCCAATTTAAATGATTCTAGAAAATGAAAAGCCAATTTTTAAATAAACAAGTTATAATGTGATCTGCTGTACTATACATTGCAAGTAATGCCACCATCTGCATTTCATCTGCATTTGATTTTTTCTGTGTGAAGGTTTATCTGATGCTCTTAAATATTTGATGCACTAATGATAAAGGAGGTCCTAATTTTCCACAAAATAATGCATATTCTTTTTGAACCATAAATAAACATTATGAAAGGCCTTGGTTACATCTTATAGTTTTATTGAAAAAAAATTTGCCTAGCAACTCACTTGACTATCTCATGATAGCTATGGTAAATATCCAATTAGTTCAAGTCACTTTTGTATTGTTATCTGATAATCTGAATAATACTTGCCATACTAGTGTGGGCTCTGAACAACTAGACTTAATCTAATTGGCTCTGAAACTAACTATAAAAACTGTTTTCAAGGAAGAGATAGGAATATCTGAGGAAAAATACTGGAATTTGCATTTATATAGAGAAAGGACTTGTTAATACCCTAATGAAAGAGCTAATCTAATCAGCAAATTCTTTATACCAATTTTTGTACTGTCTTAAATTCTGCATAGTAATTGTATAAAGTATATTGAAAAGAAGGCATTTCCTTAAAAAATAATCTAGGGAACACCAATTAAGGTATTTTTTAAAATACACACAAATATTAGTTATCTATTATTAGAGATCTGACTATATCTTAATTTCTTCCCAAAGTTTTAGTTTGAAACTGAAAATTATAACAATTATTTCAAAAACATTGTATTCTTAGGATCAGACTGGGGGGAGTTTCTGTGGTGAGTGGGTTGGGGAATGTAAGATTTTGTAGGGCTTTTCTTGTGAAAGAAGCACAGCATTGAGATACAGCATGGTTAACAGATTCTGCCTCTTTCTATAGCTGTCAGTTGCACTAGTGTCATGAAGAGGGACTGACTTCCTGAATGACTCCCCTGATGTACTAAGTTCTGCATGCTTTCAACCTTCATCTGTTTCTCAAGCCAGTGATTGAGTGTAAGAGATGGACTGTATGGGCAAGTCCTATGCAACTATGCAGACTAAGGGAAGGGATCACCTGCAAAATGAATAGTGACTGATGTTTACTTTCTTATTTATGAATTATGTTGCATGAACTAAAACCAATAAACAACAACAACAACAACAACAGATTAAAAATCTGATGACTTGTGTAATTTAACTGTTACATTTAATTACAGGCTGTGTGTCAGTTGACCAAGCTCTTAGAGCAAATCCACAGTAGACATATTTAATCCCAGTCCAGTGCTTCAACAATGGGTTTAACACCTTCATTCACTGTATTTCTGATATTGAATTGTATGTATTTAGGTACAGATGAAAGTCTTTAAAATGCTTATAAAGCCAACTTTTCTTCATTTCTTCCCACAATATACACTTATTAAATATCCTCTGCTCCAAAAAATGGTAAAACATTTGTTCTCATTTTAAAAAAGGAGGGTACCAAAGACGGTGGAGAGTCTGGTTTTGGTTTGCTCAGCCTAGAGAAGAGGACACTGAGGGAGGTCTAAAGCTTCCTCACAAGGTGAGTGGAGAGGCAGGTGCTGATCTCTTCTCTCTGGTGACCAGTGACAGGACCTGAGGGAACAGTATAGAGCTGCGACAGGGGAGAGTCAGGCTGGATGTTAGGAAACACTTCTTTCATGTCCAAAGAAGGGCAATGAAGCTGGTGAAGGGTCTAGAAAACAAGTCTTACGAGGAGCATAAGAATGTGAGGGAATTGGGGTTGTTTAGTCTAGAGAAAAGAAGGCTCAGGGGAGACTTTACTGCACTTTACAATTACCTTAAAAAAAGGAGACTATAGCAGGGTGGGAACTGGGCTCTTCTCCCAAGCATCAAGTGATAAAATGAGGGAAAATGGCCTCAAGTTACACCAGGAGAGGTTTAGATTGGATGTTTGGAGAAATTTCTTTACTGAAAGAGTTGTGTGGCATTGGAATAGGCTGCCCAGGGAAGCAGTTGAGTCAACATCCCTGGAGGTCTTTAAGAAAAATGTAGATGTAGAACTTAGTAGCATTGTTTAGTGGTGGACTTTAGTATTAGGTTAAAGGTTGCACTAGATGATCTTAGAGATCTTTTCCAATCTGAATGATTCTATGATTCTAACATTCCATTAAAAGGTTCTTCACTGAGAGGGTGGTCGGGCACAGGAACAGGCTCCCCAGTGAAGTGGTCATGGCACCAAGACTGCTAGAGTTTAAGGAGCATTTGGACAATGCCCTCAGATATATGGTCTGATTTTTGGGTGATCCTGTGTGGAGCCAGGAGTTGAACTCAGTGATCCTTGTAAGTCCCTCCCATATCAGGATATTCTATGATCCCGTGATTCCAATACAAAGCTTTTTGATTTTACACATGCTTTAAATGACCATATATTCGCACAATTTACTAGTTCTGTTAGTATAAATTGTGAAAATGTGTGGTCATATTTACTAGCAAGTGCATTGTAATGCCATAATTTATTTTAACTTATGGGGTTTGTGTGAAACTTAATTGAAATGAAACTCAGTGAAACCGGCAAGGCATAAAAACATGTATTTTATAACTTTTCTATTCACAAATACAATCATAAACTCCATGGTAAAGAGAGGAAAGAAGTTAGAAATGTGCCAGAGTTAGAACCATGCCTCACTTCTGCAATAGATTCTTGGTAACGGTATGAATTAGTATGAACAGAAAATAAAAACACAAAATGTTGCTTTTCTTTACAGACAAGATAAAAGTCATACAGCAAGACTGAAGGGAAAAGGTTGGCAAGATGGATGCTGGCTGGAGTTTCTGAAATGGAACCTTCCTTCATTTGTACTTCATGTCTAAAGCTTTGTATTCAGCCTTGGCTTTGTTTTGAGCTGGATGGGAAACAGTTTTACAAAACTGTTTTCTTTCAAAACCATATGAGACTTCAGTAAGGGACAAAGAAAATAAAGATTAATCTGGCAATTCGCTTGATTATCTGAGTGGAATACACTGGTTGTGTTATTCTTACATTTCTCTTGTGCTTACTTTAAGTCGTGTATCTTTCACTACACATGTTTCTCATCCCCAACTTTCCTCACTGTCATAATGGAAAAAGATTGCGATGACAACAACTTTATTTTTTTGATATATTTTATATGTAACTGTTCACATATTTATATGTCACTTTTTCTACTTCCCTTTGGAAAATATCAGTGATCCATTCTTTCACAGTGCCAAATGTTACCTGTAATTATTACTACATTTTCATTTGGTAGTTGGAACTAGAGATACTCCAAGGAAGAAATTCAACAGCGACCTTCATAAGAATGCCAGAAGAAGCAATATTCACACAGAAAAGGTTATTATTTATTGTGCTTGGAATTGATTGAATTCACAGACTGAATAATGCTTACAAAATAAGGCCCAACTGCCTAGTCACTACAAGGCCTATCAATGACCTGATTGATTTTTGTCCCACTTTACCCATACTGAAACCAGTGGAGATTTCATAGTTCAGTTTATTACTGATCCTTTGTACTGCTATTACTTGGAGTCTACTTCAGAGAAAAGCTTTTTAGTGTAAACAGCAAACCTAAATAGAAACAATGAAATTAATATTCTGACTCAGAGATCTATAGGAGTTATATGAAAATAATTTTCCTGACTACAGCAGCCACGAGGCTGTTTTACCACACCTGTCAGATTACTTCCTTTAAATGTTACTTTCATCTCAAGCCATAACTACTTTTGGAATCTAGTTATATTTTTTAATGGATGATTTAACATTACCTGTAACTACCAATGCCACTAATTCTAGAGGCAATAATAAGACAATAATAATCAAGCTGTACTGCTTGTGGAGGCAATGAGGTATAAAATACCCATAGCATCGTGGGAATACCACCTTTAAAATTCTTATCATGGTACTTTGCCATGATAATGACTCTATATTTACTTAAGTTAGAATGCATGTAAACAGAAAAACTTACTAGCAATCTAGTCCAACTGAGGTACACAACTTCATGCCACAAAAAAAGAAATTCCAATATCTCATCATAAACTGAACAAAAGGGTGGACAATTTTGGTCTACAGTTCTATCTCTGCTCCATCTTCTGTTTTTAAATATTGCCCGGTGTCTAAAGATTATAGTATTAAAAAACTGTTCTAGAAGCAATTTTTGGAGTATTGCACATCACTAGCTAAACTAGAGCCTCTTTACAAACAGGATTCAAATAAGTGCTCTGCAGAAACAGACTAATTTGAATAGATTATATTTTTAGAATGGGACCTGGATCTAGACTGCATCTTTAGAATGGCTATCCATTTCACTCTTTGCAAATGCAGTTTTCATAGACAAGGGATTGCGAGAACATTCGAAAAAACATCAGTTTATTCTAGTATTATTTATAGAAACATGCTAATGAATATTTTTATCAACATTGTGTTTTGATGGAAAACATGTTTTGACAATACCAAAACTATTTACTAAAGTATCTTTTCTCCATGGAAACACAGCATTGTTGAAAAACAAATTCCTTATTTTGTTAAAAATGAATATATACTGGCCAAATTATGAAGTATCTTAACATACAATATGCTATTGTACTGGCTGATAAAAGATGTAATATAATTTTCTCTTTTCCCATTCTCCTTTATGTACCAAGACAATTTGTCTTAGAAAAATTACAAGAGAAAGCCACAGTGAATCAAAATATATAAAAAAATAAATAAATATAAATAATCTTGCTATAGTATTTATAGCATTTAGAGAAAAAAGGGCAACTACATTTTCCATCAAATACTGAACAGTGATTACATGAGAAATATTTAATGAGTTAGATACTGCCTACAGAAGGTTGAAACTTTGTTCTCATTAATTAAAATAACAGAGAAAACTTGTTTTCCAACAAGCAGTAGTTAACTCAATAATTCTATGATTTTGTTGATGTATAGCTGGAAAGTGATACTTCTATATTTATATAATCAAGGCCATATATTACTTGGAGTGTTGTTAATATTTCTTCTTGGAGATCTATATGGTGCAGTCACAGCTTACTGGGAACATAGCTGACACTGGTACTTGGGTGAGCCTTCCATAGAAAAGTCCTAACAATAAAAACAACTTTCTTCAACTGGGGCAAATACCTGAACACTGGTATTGTCTGTTGACATTTGGTAGCTTTTTACTGTCTGTGTAGTAGCAGTAGCCAAACATATTTTTCTTGATATATAGTTGGTTAAGAAAGCACAGCTTTCTTTTTGGAAATGCAACTGGAAGAATAATTTAAACAATCTCCATTCATACATTTATGAATAAAAAGTAGAAAGGTCAATCTGCAGATATTTTACCACCTTCCTAACTACTCAGATAAATACTGGTAAATATTTTCACTGTGCCTGACATGCTCAAATGTTCATGGAGTAGAATGAAAGCACAATGAAAACTGAGTGAAATGTATAGGTGGTATTTTTTTTCTGCTTAAAGAACATTTGTCACTAAGTCAAAAAGCTGAAAAAACACCTCAAGATTCAGGTGGTCAGTTACATCTACTAATAGGTGTACTTCAAAGTTTATTTCTAATTTGCTGTTAGTAGGAATATGCTAAAAAGTTTTGGGAAATTTTCTAAATCGTTTAACTACATGAATAATATATTTAATTTTGTTTATAAATATCTCTAAGAATCAACCTTAGTGCATTCCAGAAACAGAGCAATATATGAAAAGGGCAGGAAACTAAATTTTGCGTAAATTGTCTGAACAACGAACCTCTTAGCCATATATTACTGCACTACTTTGGGGCAACTAATAAGAAATTATTTATAGCAAAAGATGACAACAAAGAGAAGACACTCCCCAACAGCAGAAAGTCCCACATTTGTAGCATTTACTATATGCAAGAACCCAGTGTTTTAACAGCCTTATTTGAGTCTTAAAAAGAAGCTGTCTCTATTTATCTACAGATTTGGCTAGAAATTGTAGTCTGGATCTAAGAAACACTTTTCCAATGCAAATGTTCTTCCAAAAAGGTTTTATCTTTGCCAGACTGACTTTTTCTTAGGGGAAAAATATGAACATGTTCCCGAACAGTTTTAGAGATGATTCATGGCAATAAGCTGCACTTACACTGCAAGACAAAGCTGAGCTCTTTAGTTAACTTGTACTGCTTAAGCAGCTGAAGTAATAGACTGAAGGTTGAAGACTATTATTTCAGAAATATTTTTAGACTGACACAATATTTCTTACCATCATGAACCTATTTTTATTGAAAGTCACTAACTAGATCCAGGACTATCTTCCTTGTGGTTTGTTCTACCATATTCAGCTTCTGACAGTGAACTGCTGAGGTTCTGACAGTGCATAAAAATTAAAATAAAAAACAACAAAACAAACAAACAAACAAGAAACAGCACTATCCATACAACTTCATCAACACCTGAAAAGTAGTATGAGATAAAGATTTGAAAAAATTTTAACTTTGCCTCTAAGTTTGCCAAGAACTCATTAGCTGGAATAAATTGTTCATCAACCTTCTTACTGAGTGAAACAGAGTTTTTACAGTATTGCAATAATATATCTAATCTCAACTTAGCTGTTTGCTACTGTGTTTTGTTGCTCATTTAAATCAAAATGTTCAAGCATTAAGGGTGTCAGAGAAGCATTTGAATTCCTTCTGTCCTAAATGTCCATTTCAATATGGTAAAGAAGAAGGATATAAGGCAAGTACTCTAAAGAACTACTGATTGGTCTTCATGGAGTCCAAACAGACTCCATGACATTTCAGTTCTTGAAGCAGTCTAACTACTCCAGCAAAATGCCTCACCACAGAACTGGAACCTAGTATTTCCTTTTCAGTTAATATGTAGTCTTTTATTAATGTTTCTTTGGTTTTTGAACATCCACAATCTTTTGGCATTCCAAATATATTGATGTATGACAAAGTGCCCTGCTGCCTGATAATTCATTAATATCCCTAGATATTGTATTGGAATATGTAGTAAGTTTTGATTTATTTTCTACCTTTTGATTCTGTTTTTGTGTTTGCTCCTGAGCTCTGACTTGATGTTTCCATATCATTCTTTCCTGTGGCTTCAAGATCTCTTTCCTAATTAATAAGTATCAACTGAGTAATATGTATTTATTTAATGGTTACTGACTTACATTTAACTATACTGAATTCCACCTGTCTTTTTATTCCTCTTCACTCAAAAACTTCAAAGTTTACCAGAGCTCTCTGCAGCACTTATATTTTTTCCTTTTATTTCAGCAAATGAATTAATTTACACCAGCAAACTTTTCATTTATTTGCTAGTCTCCATTCTAGATCAATTATATCAGACCATGAGCACGTTTGTGAAATAACAAACTCTCAAGTTTTGATGCCTTTTTTTTTTCATTTCCTTTATTTATTCAACTTTCAAAATTTTGTTCTGTCCAAAATGTTTAGATTACTCCATGTTTATTATATAAAATTTCTCCATAAACTAGGTGTTTTCATGTTCTATAAAAATCTTTGCATTGATCTAATTACATAATGCCACCTGAGCACTCTCTCTTGTCCTTCTTCCTCTTTTGTACCTTCTTTTCTTTTGCTCACTTTTCTCCCCTCTTCTACTGTCACTCTGTACTAACTACACCAGTTCAACTGACTGTGATTTTTTTTTTTAAATCAATACCTAACAGTAGTAACTGAACAGAGATACTCTGTAAGAGAGGAGAATAAGAGGGAAATTTAAAAGATACTGCCCAACATCTAGACCATGACAAAAAAAAGTTGCTTAATAATGTTGTGGGGCTGACGTCACAGTTTTAGACAGTGGGAGTAAAAAAAAGTAGCAACATGATAAGAAACTAAACTGTGTAGGGGAAGGTTAATGAAGTATAATTTGGCTTCGGAACTGACATTTTAGAGCTACTGAACAATGTTCAAACAGATGCCAATGACCCTCAAATCCCTTTACACTGTCTAAGTAATTGCTGTGTATATTCTCAGCTTGACTTCCATTAGCCAGAGGGTATGAACGAGAACAAGATTACCTCGTCATACATAAATAAATAGTATTTATTTAGCATAGGCACTTAATCATTCTTGAACAAACTCCATAAATCTTTTAAACACATTAAAATCCCCCAAGGCATTTTATTCTGGCACAGGGATATATTTTTAGGCATTCTGATAAGTCTAAGTCTTTGATACTGGGGTGAAATTTTGGCATCACTAATAGGAGACCTCCCACTGCCTGCTAAATATACAATTAAAAATATATAATAAATATATACATATACACACAGGATTCTGAGACAGATTTATATACATATATACATTTGAGTAAAAATACTAATTTTCATTCTGTGATACTGTAATTGATTTTTTTTAATCTCCTATAGCCACTGGGACATTACAGAGTGTCATATATACATTCTAAGTAACAAAAATTATTTGATCTCTAATGAGATTTTCCATATATGTCCTTTTGACACATTGTTGCTGAAATAATACATCAGTTTTAGATTAATGCTAGTGACATGCTCTACCATGATGAAACAACTTTATTTTATTTATCATCAGGGCTTCCCTTCCCCTGATGGATTCTGCACTTATTTGGTGTGACATTTAAATTAGAAATGGTGAAATTTGAGAAGACACCACTGAATTTCATCATAGTGTAAACACAATAGAGCTAAAAATGAATGAATGAGGAAAAACAAATGGTTTGCATAAGCCAGCTGTGATTTTTAAAACTCAGTTAGCAGGCCAGCACTTCAGCTGGTACAAATCAGTGAAAAACCGGTGAAATCATCTGAGCGAAGCTAATCTAGATGAGACAAACATTTAATCTCAATTTTCTTCTTTTTCTCCATCTCATTCAGAATGAATTTCAAAGCATAATATTAAATATAATTTTATTGTTTATTTTATTTTCATTATGCTTCAGTAATGCACTGGACATAGCTACATCATATATACCTGTAATGATCAGAAACGTGTGTATGATTTAACAAAATAAATTGGGGTTTGGAAAAACTAAAATCGATTGTGATTTGCAGTCATGTTATCTTTCTAAGATAAAAAAATTAAATTTAGCTTACAGTATAATTATTTTTATAAGGTTTTAAAATACATTTCCTGTTTCCCTAACATACTCTGAAACTGAGTATTAGAAAAGCAACCAGCTATTAGCACTGTTCCCAACACAAACACTTCTTCCAGACCAACATCAAATCCACTCTAAAGCAACCAGAAATATCCAGTCTGATGAGAGCTTCAAACATTAATCATATCTAGACTAAAAGTTGGCTTATATTTTTAATAGAGTATGACAATTTAAATACATTTTGTCCCATTATTAATAAATTATTTACCTAAGCTTCAAAAAAGGTCCATTTTACTTTCCTCTGACCTAACTTATATAAGCATTACTAACAATATTCTTTCATCCATTCTGAATTATTCTCAGTTATTTTGAGAAGTTGTTTGTGATCAGGAATTTTGCAGGGCAATTAAAATGCTATGTAATTAATTAAAATTAGCTAACACAGTATATGAAGGACAGCAGTCCTTATGAAACCTACATATGAAAACGAATTCTAGAGATGAACTATAAAATACCATAGATCACAAAGCTGTTTCAAAGGTTTTAATAAAATCTGGATACATCAAATTATCATTAGTGCAAAGCACATTAATATACATTTTTCCATACAATTTTCCATACTATAACAGCATACCACATGAATAGATGAAATAAATAGAGAGGATGGTAATTTCTCACACATGCCACACTTACGTTTTGCTGTGTTAAGAAATTGATTTCTGAAAATTGGAAGAAGATGTATTCTAATGAAAGCGACACTGAGCACTTTAGGAATAAAAAAATAAAAAATTCTACTTCCATTACTTCTTAGCTACTACAGTCTATTTCAAAACATCTGTCATGATTTAAACTCCAGTTGAATCCAAGTTGTGGATAAACCAAGGACAATAAAAAGTAAAGCTTACTCTTGCCATCATTGAAATAGATGGGAACTTTGCCTATTTGGCTTTAGTGAGTAAATTATCATAAATTGAATGTACTTATTCATACACGCACCTAGCTTTGTATTACAATGCTAAGATAAAAAGCAAGAGCCTCTCTTAAAAGCTTGAGGATTACAAATTATTAAGTGATTTAAAGTGTCTAAAAATGTAGACAGAGTTGGTGTTTCAAAAGTTCAAAGTTAAGGAGCCAGGACCATACCAGTCCATTGAAAAACCCCCAAGAGAACTGTCTGTCTTCCAAAGTTGCAATTATCACATTATAGAATAGGAAACCCCCTTTTTTGTGTGTGTGTTTCAACCACTGTTGCCCCTAAAATGTCACATTCTCTGAAATAAAACACACAAATATTGGCCCCCAAAGTTAACAAATAAAGGTCTTTGAGGTCAAAAAGGAAGAAACAATACAAACTGTGGTGATTTGCTTTCATGAACAGACTGCCAGAAGTTATTCCTTCGGTAAGTAAGAAGAAAAAAGTAAGAAAAAGTTGAAAAAAGTTTCTCGAGTAAGAAAAAGTGGAAAAATTGGTCCAATTATGCATCTATGTAAGGAACCACTGTTTCATACTGTGTAATTAAGCATTAGCTTAAGATTGCCAAATAGAAAAGGTTTCTAGAAAGCCTTAAACTACTGAAAAGATCAGGTACATGGGACTTATTATTTACAGAAAAGAAGTTCAAGTAGTATTTATTTTCACTACTAGAGTATGTTCAATATTACAACAATATTACCTAAGAACAGATAAAGATCGAATTTACACCACAATGTAAGGATAGTGTTTCTTTAGAACTAAGAATTATTTTTCTAAATATCATTTCAGAGCATATTCTTTTTTTTTTATTTTTTTTTCCATAAATTACAGCAGCTAATTCACCTTTGAGCTGGTAAAAAAAATAATCAGAAAATATCTTAAAAAAATAAAGCTCTTCCTGCTATACAGGGTTAAAAGTTTTGTTTGTTTGTTTCTTTTGTTTGTTTGTTTTGTTTTGTTTTGTTTTGTTTTTTAGTTAATTTTCTATTTTTTTAAACAAGTTTAAAATAATAAGTTTATAGCTACTGTTGACAGTGGCTATATAAAATAATGTTTAAGCTACTGTTGACAATTTATATCAAAATTATTATTTTGGCAGGATCATTTTCAATTTATGATGCCATATACCCAAATAGCAAAAAAAAAATCATACTAAGTATTATAGAAATAAAACTAATTCTTAGCTAACTTTCCATGCCTTTATTTTTATTTTTTTTTAAATCAAGCTATCTTAGTGGATTTATTTTGAGAGTATTTAGAATATTAATATTTATTAAAAGAGAGAAAATACAAACAAATGACAAATAAATATTGCATAAAGGTTATGCTGAAATTAAATATTTTTCATTATAAGCTACCTTTCATAGCTTCACTGTATTATTTGTTTGCTTCATAGTGACATCACTGAAATATATACACTCTCTTACCCATTAATGAGATGGTGTTATAATCTTCCAAAACCAAAAAGGAAAGTTCCAAACTCCTCCCACAGTTGAGGAGTAACCTTACCTTCAGTTGCAGAGTATGCATGCAAGTAATGAGAAGTGAAATTTGAATTTCTTCATCCTATTAATTATTGAAAATTGTAACTGTATGTACAGCCTATTATTTTACTGGTTTATGTATCCAGTTAGATTTATGGCTATGATCCTTGTGGCCTTTATATACAAACACATAAAAACTCTCAGTGGAATCCATGTGATTATCAACATGGTTGAAGTTTGTCACAGCACAAATACTTTGCTAGGTCAGTGCTTATATTACACTTGTGTTATGGGCCAGTCCTTTGTCTCACAAGGAGATATTAATTTCTCTTATCCAGGATTACAACTTCAATTCAGCGAATGATAAATAAGATATATAACCTGGCCACTGTAGAAAATTTATTTCCTTTACTCGGCCTGATGAGAGGTTACAATTCAGGGTGGTCATAAATAAAATGGTTATATCTGGTTTTGACAAGTCAAATAAAATGGCCAAAAAAGAAAATAACACAGCTTGTGTTAATGAGAAAATTAAATAGTGATGCTTCAGATAACTCACGATGCTGATTTAAAATCTTTATGATTTCTCAGTTTCCAAGAAACTATCATGCTACCTTAAATTTATCATCTCTACATAAAAATAAAAACATTTATCCTAGGCACAGACTTAAATCTCAGTATTTTCATAAAGTATCTTCCAGAAAAAATAAACTGTCCATAATTTATCCTTGTAAAAGTTTCCAAGATTTCTAAGGAAAAAAAATGTTTATTAATAACAAATTATATTCTTTTGACAAACTAATCTACTGATTAAACAACAACAAAAGGATGTTTTATGGGTTATATCACTTTTCAGAAGATTTGGCTGGTCATTAAAGATACGGATAAAAGATTTATGATTGCAGATGATTCTGCTGCAGAAAGAATCTGCTCTTTCACCATTAGTATAGCACTTATTGTTTCATAAATGATTTCTAATAATACAAATAAATCTGTTTTTAAAACAAGATAAAAAAAACTAAAACAGCATTGTGCCCTGGCAGCCAGGAGGGCCAACCGTATCCTGGGGTGCATCAAGCACGGCATCGCTACTAGGGCAAGTGAAGTGATCGTCCCGCTCTACTCTGCACTGGTGCGGCCTCACCTTGAGTACTGTGTGCAGTTCTGGGCACCACAGTACAGAAAGGACATTCAATTGTTGGAGAGTGTCCAGAGGAGGGCGACGAAGATGGTGAAGGGCCTGGAGGGGATGACGTATGAAGAGCGGCTGAGGTCACTGGGCCTGTTCAGCCTAGAGAAGAGAAGGCTGAGGGGGAACTTCATTGCAGTCTACAACTTCCTCATAAGGGGGAGTGGAGAGGTGGGTGACCTATTCTCCATAAACACCAGTGCTAGGACTGTACTGGGTCTGGCTGGGATGTTAACTTTCCCTGCAGCAGCCCATACTGAGCTGCGCTCGGCACTTGTAGCTAGAACAGCAGTGGTATCACACCGGTGTTGTGGCTGCTGCTGAGCAGTGCTGGCACAGCATCAGGACTCTCTCTGACCCTCCTAGGGGGTGGGCAAAAAAGTGAGAAAGAAACATCACCAGGGCAGCTGACCTAAACCAACCAAAGGGATATTCCATACCATATGATGTCACACTCAGCAATAAAAGGTGGAAAAAGGAAGAAGAGGGGAGGGGTGGGCTCTCATTGCAAAAACGTCTGTCCTACTCCCAAACACCGGCTACGTGCGTTCAGGCCCTGCTTCAAGGATGTGGTCAAGCATCGCTCATTTGTGGGAAGTAGAGAGTAGAATCATAGAATCATAGAATCATAGAATATTCCGAGTTGGAAGGGACCCATAAGGATCATCAAGTCCAACTCCTTGCACCGCACAGGTCTACCCAAAAGTTTAGACCATGTGACTTAGTGCACAGTCCAAACGTTTCTTAAATTCATACAGGCTTGGTGCAGTGACTGCTTCACTGGGGAGCCTGTTCCAGTGCTAGTAATGTAATGTAAATGCTGCCATAGCAGAAGAACATTGCTTCACAACAGCCTCTTCCAACGCATACACTCCCTGGTCTCTTCTTTACTGTTTCTCACAGCCTAGGAGAAAGCTTACATCAGGCTTCAGAGTAACATGCAAAAAACCTGTAGAATTGCTAAGTAGTTTGGAATCCTGGATAAAACTTACCTATGTAGGAACAGATCTTTCAAAAGGTGGGATATCAGTACTAAAAGTGATTATGAACTATCCAAGGCAGCAAAAAGAGGGTAAGGAATCGTCCTGTTGGATGACTGAGAACACCACAATGAAACGGTGAATTTAAGTACGAGCTCACAGCAGGACACTGTGAAATGTTGTCCTTTCTGTGTCTGCCTAGCAAAAAAACATAAAACTAAGCCTTCTCTTGCCTATGTAGGTTGTGTAGTTTGTTCTTATCTCTAGTATTACAAGTGTTTATAATCCATGAAGAATTCCAATGAAAGGAGATAATAAGACTATTTATTTAAATATAAATACAATTAAATTATATAATTAGTGCTAAATTATCAGGTGTAGAAGAAAAGCAACTTGTTATTGTTTGGATAATTTTGGATTTCTTCAGAGTTAATATTGTTGGCATTATTTTAACTCTACCATGTTACAGAGTCCGTTTTTGACATTTTATACTGCTGTTGTCAGTGCTTCAGTATCATAGTGCTCTGTTTTTGAAAAGAGTAATTTCTTTCCTCTGCACTTCCACATAGCCTTTACTTGTTTTGTTTATTTACTCCCTTTCCCCCCTCCCTCTTCCCCTTTCCCTTTTTTCCCTTTAGTTGAATTGTTTAATTAATAATAATATTTCCTTAATAACATATATATATATAGATTTTCTCTTTAATTAAATCATCCTTATCTCAACCCGTGAGTTGTTCTTTCCTTTAGTTCTTCCCCTCCTCATCTGAGGAGGGGGAGTGAGAGAGCGGTCGTGGTGTTCAACTGCTTAGCATGGTAAAACCACCACAAGGACCCACGGGAATGGGGTGAAGCTGAGGCAGGGGAAGTTCAGACTAGATATCAGGAGGAGATTTTTTACTGAGAGGGTGGTTGCGCACAGGAACAGGCTCCCCAGTGAAGTAGTCACTGCACCAAGCCTGTATGAATTTAAGAAACGTTTGGACTGTGCACTGAGTCACATGGTCTGAACTTTTGGGTAGACCTGCACAGTGCAAGGAGTTGGACTTGATGATCCTTACGAGTCCCTTCCAACTCAGAATATTCTATGATTCTATGATTCTATAGTTTGATCTTTTGAAGCATCTACCTGATCCCTGTATCTTAAACTCATAAAATATATAAATTATTAAAGTAAATAAATACAACTTTTTACCTCTCTTTCCTATCTTGACTCCCATTGGTAGTATTAGCTGTCTATTATATAGATATTACATAGTTTTATCAACTGTATACTCTGTTTTAGGGAGCAGGTTATTTAAGAGGAATCCAGTTGCTGTCATTAGAATGAGTCCTGCATCAGAAATGAACAATTCTAACTGCTAAGGGAGTTTAAAAAAGTATATCTATAACTTTATATATATATATATTTAAAGGAAAGATGCATGTCAAATTCAAGATTAATACTATTCCTGTGGTTGTTTATGTGTGTTTATGTTTACATTCATAGCAGATTCTATTCCCACCAGGTTCTATTCACACCCGTCCTGTTTTCCACACTTACAAATTAGTCTCAAAGCCTAAAGACGGGAGAAAATCATTGGTTTACTAGTTCTAAAAGAGCAGGACTATTAAGACGCTGAGATACCAATCAAAATGTTAATTCTTAAACTCTGTACCAATGTATCCTTACTACATTGTTACATAATTACATTATTAGTATGATGCTTCCTTGTGACTTACATATTCATAGGCAAAAGGCAAATCGTACACTTCTCATGGCATATCACAGACTTAGATGTGCATTAATATTAATTTCTAAAACTACAGAATCAGAGTATGTGCAGTCAAAAAAAATTCCACGTAAAGGAATTGTAAAAATTATAAAAATTTAAATGAAAATCTGTTTTTCCTTTGGATATCTTATTTCTTTGAAACTTATGAATTATTTTACCCTTTTAATTTAGTTAATCTGTTTAATACATTTTTAATATCTCTCAAAATGCCAGTTACAATATATTTTATAGAATATTTTGAAGGGCAGAACATGCAGTGACAATTTGGAAAGCTCTCATCATTGCTGTAATCTCTTTTGCAGCATAGTATGAGTGGACCAAAATTTAGAATTATGGAATATATTTTTCTTCCAATTTTATGTCTTTTTGTTCCTGGCTGCTGCTAAGACTCTCTTTCTGTTTCTGCAATCTAACGTTGTAGCAGGAATTGTACTGCATATTTTTTTTTTCATCTGGACTGACCTTTGGCAGGCTTCCTCTAGCACTGATACATATGTATATGGGCTATCTTGGACTGGAGGAAATAATTTCCTAAAGGAGAGTTGTAGAATTGAGATGTTGTCTTCCAGAAACATTTGAAAATATACATATTTTGGCCTGTATTAGGCTTTCTTTCACTCCTATGAGCCTGTCCAATAGTGCACTATATTTTACAAATTCTGATTTAAATTCTTTCCATTCAACAGGAAGCCATAGCTTTCTGCTTCATCCAGCTGTTGCTTCACTTGGTTACACGTTATCCCAAGAATGTTGTTGTGGTCTCATTTTCCAACACAGAAGAAAACTTCTTCTATTTGTTTTGGTATACATGATAACATTAAAAATGAAAAACTTTTCTAAATATTTATAGGAGAGATGTGGAACAAGATGTGATTACTTTAGTAGTAATATATCTGAAGAGAAGTACTGAGGAAAGGTTTCCAGTTCATGAAGGATACTCAGTAGGGAATACATAGCACTGGGAATGTGCCATCTTTTCATGATATGAAACTAAAGGAGTCTGTGGAATATTGGAACATTTTTTTCTCAAAAATAGTGGATACCAGAATTGGTTCTGATAAAACTTTTACTGCATTAGAGTTTTCTAGCAGGTATTTGTCAGGTTTCCTAAATTTTACTTGTGTCCCTGTATTTTATGTCTGTATTATTGGCTTGCCAGCCCCCAAAATGTCAGCAGTCCATGTGGTACATTTAAAGCAGCCAAAGAGACAAGTGGAGTCAGAGATTTCAAGGTTTCCTCACATGTTAGCTCAGCAGCAAATCTGGCTCAAAGGTTTCTAAGGAAACACAGTTTGAATGGAAAATGACAGTTCATCAAACCTGAATATTGTTTTGAAAAAAAAATGTGATGCAGTGAACCACAGACAGCTGACCTTACAGTCTACTGGAAATGCCATACTTCTGGGTTGGTGGACTCACAGACTCACAGAATGATCCTGGAGATCACCTGGTCCAAAGCCCCTGCTCAAGCAGGGCTGTCAGTTGCCCAGAACCATGTCCAGACAGCCTTTGAATAAATCCAAGGAGAGAGACACCACAACCTCTCTGGGCAACCTGTTCCAGTGCTCAGTCCCTCTCATGGTAGAGATGTTCTTCCTATGACTCAGTCAGTGCACACTGTCTCTTGTCCTGTCACTAGACACCATTGAAAAGAGCCTGGCTCCATCTTCTTTATACCCTCCCTTTGGGTATTTATAGAAGATCCCCCCAGAGCATTGTCTACACTAGGATAAAGAGTCCCAGCTCTCTCACCCTTTCCTCACAGGAGAGATGCTCTGGTCCCTTACCCATCTTAGTGACCCTTTGCTGGACTCTCCAGCATGTCCATGTCTCTCTTCTACTGGGGAGTCCAGCAATCAACACATTACTCCAGATGCTGTGTAGAGGGGAAGTATCACCTTCCTTGACCTCATTTTTCCTCCTTCTAATACAGACAGATGGTCAGCCCCCAGAGAGTACTGGTGCATGTTTTAGTCTCTCCCCAGGTGCAGGGAGAATCTTTGCACTTCTCTTTGTTGAAATACAAGAGGTTCTTGCAAGCTCATTTCACCATCCGTCATGGTCACCCTTGATGGCAGGCAGCACATCCCTCCAGTGTATCAGCTACTCCTTCTTTTTTTTTTTTTTTTCCTTCCCCCACTGCACTGTCATCCTGGTGTTTGATTACCTTCCTTGCTAGTGCTTGACTAAGTCTAGGTATCAAGTACATGCACTAGACTCATATATGTTCTCATATAATGTACCCTAAGTCCTTGATATTTTCATTGCATAAAGAAACTGCAAACTGAGTCTTCTTGCAAACAGTTGCAAGCTGCAACCTGTGTCTTCCTCACAGTAGAAATTGTTGAAAGGAAAATTGAGAGGCCTATATGAGAAAGAAATTAGTCCACATATCAAGGCACCATCTGTAGAAGCTTGACTGAGGCAAGAGATAATTCCAGAGGAAAAGATTATCTGTATAAGGATGTTAACCTTGGGTTCACAGAAATTTGAGATGAAGAAGCAGAGAGGGTTTAATCTGAATGGAGTCTCTCTAAGGAGAGACTTATGAATAAAATTTCTAATTTGTCCAAATCTTTACCTTCTTTCATGAGGTCCAAAAGGTTATGAAGTATTGCTCCACTAAATCTAGTGAGACAGTTTGAAAGGTGGTTAATGTCAGGTGTCTGTGTGGAAGAGATCCTTCTGGTAATACGGAGTGGCTTCCTTGCATGTAACAAGACAGAGGCTGCAATACATGAGGTCTAATGGTCTTCAGGGAGGTTTTCAGCAGCTAATGAGAACCAGCTCTAAGTATCGGATGCATAAGCAGAGGTGAAATTTCTAACAAAAGGAATCAATTAGTATGGATAAGGAATTTAAAACAAAAACCAAACCAATAACAACAAAAACAAACAACACCAAACCACCAAGCTTCTATGTCAGTCTATAATACGTGGATAACACAACAAATACCTCCAAAGATATAATTGTATAAAAGAATACTGCTGTACAATGTAAGCCACTGGATGATATTTGTAAATGTATCTTTGTGCCTACCTTTGCAAATCAGAACTGTTGAGGATAATGCTATCATAATGTCACTATTATAATAGTGACATTTGTCACTATTATAATGTCATTACAATAATGACATGTCATTACAATAATGACAGCAAACATATAAGAACTTATACAGTAAAGTATAACAGATTTTCATGGTTGTAACCATGAAGTTACCACAAAAGACAACATGCATTCTTGATTTGAATTTGGCATACTAAAGCATAATATATTGAAAAATAAATAAATAAATAAATCCTGAGGAACAGCCCTTCAGTGGTTTATAAATAGCAGAATATATTTTAATAAAGTTACTAAAACTGTATGTTATATGTCTGGAAATAAGATATATTTTTAAATGCATCAGCAGACACAAATAATCTGTCCAAATATATAGACCCTCTAAAGAGAATTCTGACTTCTACTTAAGACATTTCAGAGGGTATAGTAAAACTAAGAGATGAAAAATTGAACTGATGTTATCACAACTCTGGCAGATAAGTTTATATTTTCTCTTTAGTACTGGGCTAGGCCGAAAAGTCCTAAAGATAGTAGACAATCTGTTCAGAGTTCTGCAGGAATCAGATGCTTGAACAACAAAGTGTGAATATTTGATGAAAAATGACACCAAATTAGATTTAATCCATCTGAAAAGACAACTAGAATTTATGGTGGGAAGAAATTAAGAAGAAAAGTTTAAAGCCAGCCTCAGTCAAAGTGCTTTTGCTACCAGAAAAAGGGAGTCATGTCCCTCTCCACCCTGCCCCGGGTCATATTACCTAAATTCAGCACAGGAATGTTAAGCACATTGCTCTGGAGTAACCGATTGCACAATATTTGTATTCCACCAAAAGCTGAATAGACAGCAGAATTATTCTGAATTCTTTTACAACTCTGAAAACTGAAACTTTGTTTTATATTTACAATGGCTATTACTTTACAAACACAAATCAACTCATTTCACAGAGGTTGTTTGCATACTGACTTCTATATGAGGTACCTGTGCTATCTTTTGGCTGACCACCTGGAGTTTGGCTAGCAGCTTAGCTGTTGTAGCACAGAGCTCAACATAAAGCTGTGCCCAAGCTAGCTTACTTTTGACCACATTTTGAAGACCTCATGGGATTCAAACTATCACACATTGAGTAATTCATCCTGACATTGGTGGAAACTTAGAGAAAAACTAGCAAGGATCTACTGTAAGACTAAAGATTATTTTGAAAAGCACTGGAGGTCATTGTTATTGGTGTCCATCCAGCTCTATAAAACTTGGTGCCAGAGCCAACGATTCTGAACTGTTTGTACAACAAATGTTAATCTGTGAGCATATGGAGATTAGCTCAAATAGTTTAAATTGAAATACGAAATACAGTTTAATATAATCTATACCACTTTTTTTGCCACCTGTAGTAGAGTAACTATGTCAGCTCTTTTAATACACCCACAAACTTCAGAAATCAGAAAGAATCTAAGCTTTGCTAGCAACATTTTGGAGTCTCTAGCTAGCAACATTTTGGAGTCTCTTTTAGACAAAACTTCTTGCATAGTTAGCAAAGAAAGGAGATATGTGTATGAATAGCAGTAATTTAGCAACTTTCAGTTTGTTAGGCATTGTAAGGACAATAAACTAAAAAAAAAACCTCTTCCCTTATTAAGATCAAAGTATATTCACACTCTAAGACTCACTGCAAACCAGTTTGAATAAATTCTAGGAAGGAGTCCATTAGTAAGAAACACCAATGTAATCAAAGAAAAAAACATTTATAATGCCCTTAAAAGAAATGCAAGTAATAAGTCCAGTTAGAGTATGTTGGGGGCTACATCATAAAAGATCAGGGAACAGTGAAAAGATGAGGAGCTATGACAAAGTTTCAGAAAATGCCTTTCATTGTAGCCTTTCACTGTAGCTATTCTGAGCATTATCAGCTAATCTGGATGCATGTGACCACCCATCTCTTTCCCAACTTGTTGCCAGGGCCTGGAGGGCACCACCAGGTCCTACTGTTCCTGCATGGCCCTGCTGGGAATGTGGGATAGGACAGGCTGCCAGGCTCTGCCCTGCCAACCTGTTGAGGGGCCCCCAGCTGATGCAGTGCCCTTGCACTAAGCAGGGAGTGCAGGCTCAGGGCTGACCTAAATGGGGCTCCTCTGCCATGGGTTGGGGTACAGGGTGAGGCAGGCTAGGACCATTAAGGCCTATTAGGACATTTAGGACCCTGATTCCTTCCTGGATGAAAAGCTCTTAAAGCAAGTGAAAAAGCCACAAACAATTAAATCCCAGCTTGTCACTTTTAAGCTAATTTAAACACTTCTATACTATGCTGCAGAACACAAATTAGTCAGATAGAAAGATTCCTTAAGTTAGTTCAAAAACATCAATTTAACCTGATGCACAGTTGAATATCTTACGTTTTCTAAAAGGGTAAAAATAGTTTAAAAAATGTTGATGTTATTGGCAACTTCAGTGAATGTGAACATGTAGTTTAGGAGTAAAGCTTCATTTATTTTCACTTTCAGGATGTTATATGAAGAATGGATTATAACTGTGATTGTACATTTTGAAATTGAAAAGAAAAAAAGAAAAAAAAAGAAAAGGAAAAAGCAACAAAACTCCTTGCTAGCTACAACTTCCAAAAGCCTAAGCAGAGGCTTCTGTACCATTAGATATGTTTATTCTTTTAGAATACCACTGCTGCTATTGCTTTTCTCTTAACCAGCTGTACCATACCTGGACATTCAAAAATCATTACTATTTCACCCTTTAAAATTATTATCATTAAGGTGTTATTTCCCACATTGGTATATACTAATCACATAGAAAATCATAGATGGGAAACCTGAATGTAATTTGCAAAATATATCAAGAATATGTGTCTTATTAAAGATCCTTTCTAAACTCCAACGACCACGGAGAGGGATAAAAGGTAAAAACTTTCTAGTCATTTTCATTTTGGTGGTATTTGCTTATTCACCTTTCAGTCTCATGGTTTCTGATCAGATGTTCATGCCCACTACAGCTACAATATGCTTGTAATAGATGCTGAAGATTACTAAATAATTCAGGATTTTTCCAGGATTTGAGGCTGACTGCGGTTGTTTTGGTTTCAGGACATCAGCTGAATCACCTCCAACAGGCTGGATTCATGCCCAGAGAAAGTCTTTCAAGTTGGTACCAAAGAAATGCAAGCATCTAAAATCATTAAATGTTTTTGAAAATAATTGCTTATGCCTACATGCAGAATAAACAAAGCAATAAAAGTAATCAAAATCTTACTGAACTATTTTAACACACGCAGTCTAAATTCTTTGAGCAATAAGGCAAAACATAATCCACAGTATTGTGAAGGGCATTACCAAATTTAAAGAATGGAGAACAATAACATATGTTTCAGAACATTTGCATGACAGTGAAAACCTAGTATCTACAATATGGTCTATGTTTGAGCACTACCTGCACAACAAGCATTTGGTTTGAAGGAAAAGAGACTAGTTTGAGGTAAATTGTTCTCGTTTGTTTTAACTTCTAAGTGTTATTCAGCTCCATGTTTCCTTGTAGAAAATGGTACCATTCTCTTGTTTTCTTGTAGAGAGTGGTAGCATTGTAAACATATTTGGGTAGATATTCAGAATGTACCAATAATTAGAAGCACCTTTGTGGTTTTGTTGTACATCTGCGAGGAATGAAGAAATGGGTGGATATCATATCAGAACAGCAGAATGTTTCTTCATGATTCTGTAAAGATGCTTTGCAATGAATATTGTGCATATACATATAGTGTTCTTCAAACAAACACAACTAGTAAACGTACTACATTAGTTTTAGTCACTATTTGACAGAAACAAAGCAGATTGTTTATGAATTTTGAATTGTCATTTGATGAATGTAATGATCTTCAATGAAATACAGTAGAAAGTAGTTCAATTTAAAGACCTACTGAAGAGCTGAAGAAACAGTTGTTTACAGCTTCCAATCGGTAACAACTAAAAGCATTTGGCACAAAGGACACACCGCTTCAGAAGCCTCTATCCACAGATATGTGCAGGAAAGCTTCCTAATAATTCAGCCTGGTCACTTGAGATTAGGACCACAATTTATTTAGCCGTTTGATAGCCAGCTGTGGATGATTTCAATTACATGTGACAAAAGTTCAGGGTCTGCATCTGAAAAAGGATTTTGGCATCTAAAATCTGTGTCCAAAAATGTAGTCTAAAATACCCTACTGACTGAGCATCTAGACACTTTTATCCCACTTGAGCCTGTCTGGGACACAGCAAGTAGGTGGAGTATTGTATGTTTCTGGGGATGCCTGATCTGGTTCCAATGAAAATGTAGTTGTGCATTCTTTATGGTACAAATTGATCACAGAAGGAAATTTTAGTTAACAATGTAATGGTGAGAGCACTTGCCCAGATAAGAACAAACTTGCACCAAGACATCTTACCGCCTCAGTACCCCTGTCACTGGATTTCATAACCATTTCTCTTTCAACACTTTTCTTCACTGGTAGAATGCATATTTTGTTGTTGTTGTTGTACACTTCAGAATGAGAGGAAGAGCAATTAAATAACGTTCTTTATGCTAATTTCATATTACATTTTACTTAGGTTGATCTCAGAAGACACAGATAGATAATTTTCCTTCCTTGTGTGTGTATGATCCTTGTAGGAAGAGGTTGTTTCTCAGAAATACAGGGAATCTTATGGTTGCCTGATAATCAGCTCTAAGTACTAAAATTCAGAGTTAATGGAGCATCACTACTGCATGTACAGGACCTCTGGAGAACTCTTGGATCAGAGTAACTGTTTGATTTCTATTAAATTATTGTATTGGAAGGGTGTTATTGAACACCACTAGCACTTAATAAATGGCCTGACCGTATAATCAGCACAGTACTGTTCATCTTTAGGCTGTCCATATCCTAACGTTAAATGATAAAGGCTAGTGTACTCGTGAATCTTACGTTGATTGTGAAAAATGATTTTCTTTTGATGGTAATGTACAAACAACTACTCCTGGCAGTTTTTCATGTACAGATTGTAAAATGGTCTTATTTTAACTTTTATATGACACCAAGTACATTTTTCCAGCAAATAAAATCCATTAGGCTAATAACCGTGCTGTGAAATACTAACAGTGTAGCATCTGGGACTTTGCACTGTATCACTTTATAAATATTTGTTATGTGAAATTTAGTTCATTCCTGGTAAACTGCCTTGACTTGGGGAGCACCGAAAGCATCAGCTGCATAAGGTCAATGTTAATGTCAGTCTTTGACCTCTAAAATATCTGTCACTGTTGGTAATAAATTAGGGAATTTTACCTTAATAATTTTGTCATATTATAAATTTCTCCAGTGATATGGAACAACTGCTGTTTAAAAGAAAGGGAAATATACATTTAGGTCAGGAAGAGAGCAGACTATGTGAATTAGGTTGCAGAGGGAGGATGTCTAGGTTCTCTGTTGTAGGCTTTGCCCCAAAGCATGATGTGGGAGCTATCAGCATGACATATTCTACATTTCTTTCTTTACTGAAAAATTAAAGAGCTTTAATCAACTTGTAAAGATTTTCAGACTACTCTGACAAGTTCTTACATGCAGAAACAGAAGCTCTGTACATTTTTGAAAGCAACCAACTCCCTTCGCCCCCCATTAAAAGATCTTAATTTAAGGTGATTACAGACTGAGATAAAGATATGAGCTGGATGAAAAATAGTTGCTTAAAGAATGTGAACGAAACAGTGGCAAAGAGAAATTATTTGACAAGGAATCAGTGTAGGAATTTGAAGCTAGCTAGCCAAATTGAACATATCAAGGAGGTAAGAAAATGGGAATACAGGTTGAAGATCAAGCACATACATGTGACTAAGAGGCAGTATTGACTGTTAAAAAAGAAATTAGAGGAACAGCTGAGATAGAAAGATTGAAAGCATTGACTGTAGAAAACAGCCTGAGATATTAAACTGGCAATAGAAAGGGAATATTATTTTTTATTGTAATGGGAAGCTGAAGGATTATACATTCCTCAAATGACTAATAATATTTATGAAACTCAGTCTAGCAAATACAATTTCCTAGGTATAAGCATACATCTAGAATTAGAATAGAAGCATATGTCTAGAATTAAATAGAATAGAGTAGAACAGAACAGAGCAGAACAGAACAGTTGGAAGGGGCCTACAAAGACTATTGAGTTCAACTGTCAGGCTACTTTGGGGCTGATCCAAAGTTAAAACATATCATTAAGAGCATTATCCAAATGCCTATTAAACATAGACAAGCATGGGGCATAAGACACCTCTCAAGGAAGCCTGTTCTGGTGTTTGTCTGCCTTTACAGTAAATAATTTTTTCCTTCTATCTAATCTGAACCTCCCATGATGGATCTTTGAGTCATTCCCACATGTCCTGACACAAGATACCAGGGAGAAAAGATGAACACCTCCTTATCCATTTCTTCAACTTGGGAAGCTGTAGAGAGCAGTGAGGTTATCCCTCAATCTCCTTTTCTCCAAGCTTAACAAACTTGTCCTCAGTCTTACCTCATAGGACATGCCTTCTAGCCCTTTAACCAGCTTTATTGCCTTCCTCAAGTATCTTAATATCCCTTTTAAATGGTGGAGCCCAGAACTGCACATAATTCTCCAGGTGAGACTGCACCAATGCTAAATACATTGCAAGAATCTCCTCTTTTGACTGGCTGGCTATGCTGTGTTTAATGCACCCAAAAATGCCGTTTCCCCTCTTCACTGCCAAGGCACACTGATGGGTCATGTTAAGCCTGTTGTCAACCAGAACCCCCGGATCCTTGTCTGCAGGGTTGTTCTCCAGCCAGTCATCTCCCTGTCTGTAATACAGCTTCATTGGATTCCTGTAAAACTGAAAGCTAAAACAATTCTTTTCTAGCTCCCAAGAAATGGCTCGCATTCACACCCAAAACTGTACAGTGAAGGAATATGAAGTTAGATATTATTAGAACTAGCCTCCCAACCTCACTTTGTCCCTTGGTGCATTGGGCAGTGGTGCCCAGCATCATTTCCAAAGTATATATACCTAAAGCCCTTTGAGATTCAGTTTCTCTTTTTCTAAACATTGTTCAGTTTAATTTCAAAATTCTGTACTCTGTAGATGAGCAACAAAATAACAACAACAATAATAAAAAAAACATTAAAAGGTTCTCTGCATGACAATGGACAGTACTCTTCGTGTTACACATAAGTGCATTCCTTACCTGTATAGTGATTAAAATGTTTCAATATTGTTATTTAAATACTTTGCAGGCTTCCATTATAGAACCTGCTAGTTACGCTTTAACCAGGGAAGTTAATGTGTGGGAAACCAAATTATTTCTTGGCAGCAAACTAATAATTCTTTACCTAATTTCCAAAGTCAGTGTAATAATTTGCCTCCTTTCATGTGGTTTACAAAGGCCTAAAATACAATGAAGCAACAGAGAAGCATGAATAAGAACAAAAGTAAGGCAGAAGTACGCAAGCTGGTTAAGTGAATGTAGTCAAATGGTTGCCTGCTTTTTTTCTTCATTTTTCACAAAATATTCATTTCATACTTAATAAACTGGTTTTCTACTTCTTAAACTTTGTTTATTTCTTGGATCTCTCTTAGACTAGGATTACAGGGAATGGGTTGCTTGGCAGAAGTTTTCTCCTGTTACAGTTTATCTCACAATTCTAGTAACACTTGGTTCTTGGCTAACTGAAAATATGTTTCCCTACAGTTGAGAAAAGCATTATGCAAGTTATAGAAAAATCAGCTCTGTGCTCTCCTGCTGTCTTGAAGATCTCTTTGGTATTATTCCCAGGAGCATGAAGTGATTTGTATCAAATTTATTCACTTCTGACCACCACAGAGTGTAATAAATGTTTTTCAACAAAGTAATGCTATCATTTTGTAGTCTCCTATGTACACAACAATTGATTTGTTCAAGTATTACTTTGCACTGACTGTGCAGTTGTCACATTAAACATCTTTCCTCAAAAATTATATAACTCACATCTGGTCTCTTAACCTTGGGATCTCTGCCATGTACTGCTATATCTATGATTACTTTTTTTGGCAGAAAGCTTTTCTTCTACCAGCTTTCAAACTTCAGTGCATACTTTTTATATGTTGTGATAAATATACACTCTAATTCCTGACTTGTGCCAAGGTCAGAGACAAATAGTTAACTTTTGCTCTGGCTTTGACAACTCATTAAAGACAATACAATTCCATACAATACAATTAATCCAATTCAGCACCACCGTCATTTCTGAAGGTTTCTTTTACTTTGCATGGCATCCATGAAAAATTTTGGAAAATAAAAAATTAAATGTTATTTTTGCAAGTTAGGAGCATTAATTAATATAACAAATGTTATAAACAATACTTGTAACTCAAGAGATGTGCTTCAATTTCTTAATAGGCTTATAGTGAATATTTACTATGTGATTTTTCAGGACAAAATAAGTATAGAGCTGGTCCAATAACAGAGGATCAGATCTTCTCCCGCTCTGCATAATTTGTAATCATTTTACATTGTCTGAACTGAATCCAAAGCATTGCTATTCTGTTTATGTTTACCTCTAAAAATGTAAGCAGCTGTGTAAGGCACCAAAGAATATTATGTACTCTCTTGTTCCAAATTATCATTATTTGTTTCTTTTTTTCTTTTTCCTGCTAAAATATGTCAAAATATACATTTCTTCGTTTTTTACACTAGTTCGTTTTTTTCAATTAAGTGCTCAGTTAGACCCCTATTAAGTTCAATAGCTCTCACCAACCTACATTAAATATTCACTTATTTTTCTGTATCAGAATCTTGATAATAGTGAACATGTCACGCAGGTAACATCGGAAACTGATAGAGATATAGAGGTGACTTTCAGAAGATCAATGTCAGTTGTCAAAATATGCTGACACTTCACTGTGAAGTGTGAAGTCAGTCTTGTGTGCCTGTGATACTGTGATCACTACAGTTTTGCTCTGATAAACAGTAAATAACAGAACTCAGGTCTGAAAGTCTGCTATTATTCTGAAATGTTTTCTTTTAAGGGTAAAAAAAAAAAGGTTTGCCAGTGGAACTGGCAAGTGAGATTTGGAACTGTCATAATGAGTTATTTAGAACTGAAAAGCTTCCTTTTGACCAATCCAGCAAAATATGATGACTCAATTGCGTTGTTTTGACCAGCTGTAATATCCTGTGCCCCCTACAACTGCAGTATTTTTGAAAAACAGGTTATGTCAAATTACCTGATGTAGCTTGATCAGGCAATGAAATACTTCATTTAATTTCTGAACAGGAAATCTATTATTTTTTAGGCAACAGGCACTTAACTAAGCAGAAAAGAAAAAAAATGAGACAGTAAAATATGAAATACTTCCATTATTAGCAATCTGTCCTGTTGTATATGTTACATAACACTGAAGTTTTTATATTAAAATTATAATTTTACCCTTACTTAGAAAATATGCTATATCTTGATATTTCAATCAAAGTAAGAAAACTTTGATAGTGTTACTAAACACATTATTTTATCATCTAACAGTATCCATATACTGCCAAAATACTCAGAACAACTATAACTTGCAACAACAAGCATCGTTGAGAAGACAGAAGCTTCCATAATCTTTACTCAGGGAAATAAACAGACCAAGAGGTTTCTTAAAAGTCCAGGTTATAAAAATTAATAATCTTTTTTTATTATTATTATTTTCTTAAAAGCTAGTAAAATTAATATTGTAGCAATGTTTATTAATTAAACAAAAATGTTCTGTTGCAATGATATGTTGTTTAATTTACGTTTGGTGCTTCAGGTTTAAAACATTAACAGGGTTGTTTGTTTATTTGTTTTCCATTTGGAATACATCAATCATGTTTTCCCACCTGTCCTGTCTTGAATTGAGAGCAAACTGCACTAAAATAAGAAATACAGTATGACAAACGAAACCAAAGGAGTTTTGAGGTTGTGGGACTACCATATTTTTAGTGAACAAAGATTAAAAGACAGAAGTCTTAGAAAAAGAAAGGAAATAGAAGAAAATACTAAATAAGTTTTTGTTCGTTTAAGTCTTGGGATTGGTATGATCAGGTAGAGTGAAACAATCCAAATTTAACTGTTGGAAAAAAAAAAATAGAGTTTTCTTTTGTTACACTTAAAACAGTAAGGGAAGAGATATATAGAACAGTAAAGTGAAGAAAGTAGAAAGGCCCATTATTTCTGCAAAGGGAAAAATAATCCTATTCTATCCTGTAGAATTGTTTTAGTGTAAGTTGCTTGCTTACAAATTGCGGGCTTGCTTTTAAAAAAATCGCTAAAGAACATATATCCAGTTCATTAAAAATCTAGAAAGAAAAATAGTAAAATTCTGATGTCTAAGACAAGAATGTGTGTTAGGGGGTTGGAATCTGGAAAAGTTTATTTATATATTTATTTGTTTGTTTGTTTGTTTTATTTTATTTTATTTTAGGTATTCTAACCAATGTGCTTAGCAGTTTATTAAGACAATACAGTAGCTATGCCAAAGCAAAGAAGGAAGCACTCCTCAGAAAGTGCTTTACTATTCTAACATTGAATAGCCTATGTTTGGAAATCCAGTAAGTATATTTATAAGAAATTACTTAATTAATTACTTAATTTTAGAATTACTTCCAATGTTTTTTGTTTTGTTTTTTTTTTTTAACTAGAACTTTATTCGTGGTACAGTCTGGGTAACTATCAACAGATCTTTGAGCTATAATGAAAATGAAATGAATAATTTTCTACATATCAACACTGCAGACAAATTTTGACTTAGTCCAGAAATCCATGTGCAAATTACAGTGCAAAGTAGATGTAGGAGCCTTTGATACGTATTTGAGCATACTCTGTGTATATAATTTTGCATACTTAGTGTATATAATTTTGTAAAATAAATTGAGGAGTTGAAAGGTTTCTGAATGCAAGGTATAATATAATACTTGCTAACCCAGCTTGTTATATTTATTTACTATTTAGCTGCTTACATACATTTAGCTATACTTTTTAATTTGTGAAGCAAATTACAATATACTGCCATCAGACCTTCTTTTAGAAACAATGCAATCTAGCTATATAGAATGTATCAGTTTGGTTTTGTTTGAGAGAGCATGCATCTTATTCACAGATTTCTTCTGATTATCACGTCATCTTTTTTTTTTTTTTTTTTTGTTTTTTTTGTAATTTGTGTAGCAAGTTACAGCTTTAAACTCTATGGAGTTACTTAATTCCTAGCATTTAGAGGGATAATAAAGATAATGGCATGTATTTTGTTTTTATTTGGCAAAAAAACTAATGGGCTGTGAATATTACAAAAGGACAGGAAAAACTGCCAGTGGTTTTGCTTTTTTAATAATTATTTCAAGGGAAAAGTTTGGAACCGAATATATTTCACATTCACCTTTCAAAAAAAATGAAGAAAGAAAGAAAAAGAATCCTAATCCCTCTTTTACATAAAGTGTTTCTAAATTTTTGAGTTTCAGTATAAAAAAAACTGCTCTCTGTACAAATTCATAGGTACTAATGTGTTTATTTCAAGCTATGCCTCAAGCATTTCTCAAACAACACATACAGCTCTCTTGAGAAAATGTCTTAAAATAAGAACAAACATCAACAATTCCAAATAGTTTCTGCATATTGCTGATGGATGTCTTTCTAAGTTACTAGTTATAGCTTTTACTTCCTGTCTTCTAGATTATCAAAGTACTCCCTCCAAAGGCAGCTAGTTCAGAAAAAAAAATAAAAAAATCTCACAGTTAAAATTTGATGCATCTGTCCTTACATCCTAGGCTAAAACCCTGCCCTCCCTGGGAAAAACAAACAAAAACAGTAATTAACCTGACTCAAGAAATTAAAATTTTCCTGAGAAAAAAAATATTTTTTTCCTAAGAAGGTGTGATAAAAACATTAAAAACATTAAGATTTCTACAAATAACTCCTTATTGCCCTTTTTTTTTTTTTTTTTTTTTCTGTTTGTATAAAACAGAAAATGTAGCACTTTATTCAACGGTCTCAACATAAATCAACCCATAATTTGTGTACTTAGTGATCACACAATAATACCTATTTCAGTTCAGTGACAGAGTTTCCACCTAACTTCATTTTTTGTCAGCCTGCAACTGAGACTCAGAGTCATAAAGTTACTTATCAAAAATGATTACAAAAATGCATGATGAATATTAGTATTATTACCAGGTAGGCTGGGTTTCCCATCAATCAAAGGTACAAAGTCATTTTTGAAAGAAAATCCTTGGATGTAAGCTCAGGATCCGGGGGAATGACCAGTCCTTTCTGTTCCTGCCTGGCCTCTTCCAGGGCCTCCTCCCACCCTGCTCACAGGGGACAGTTTGGGGACAGTAAATGGCTGTATGTGTTGAAGAAGCCTCATAAAAATCAGTTATGTAATTGAAGCTATTGTAACTACAAGTGATAATTTCACCAGAAATTTGCAAACACAGTGCTGAAAGGATCTAACCAAATTTATTTCAGATCCTCATTTGTTATCACAAAAGATTATTAGACGTCTGTAGATAACAAGCAAGAATAAGGTGCATATGTGAAAATCATCAGCCCGTAGACACTTTCAAGCTATGAACAAATCATTATCTTTAAGTATGTTATCACCTTGATAAAATATTTGGCTAGCATAGATAATTTGGCTGCTGTATTTTTTGTGCTGAAAAAACAGCAAGTTGGTACAGCTCCATATGTTAGTTTAAGCATATGCATCCTTTTTAAATACCTCTCAAAAAGAGGTGATATGTGTGATTTGTTTTCTCATAGGAAAGTATCCATTGTTATATCCTAGCATCCCATCCATTTTTTCTTCCACAAACAAGCTATAAATAAACTAATACAATTTATTTTAATTATTTCTAGGTGAGAGAGTTTAAAACCTGCACTATTGTGGTCTTCTTTGAACAATCTGAAGTGAAGTCGCTGCTCCTTTATCCAGAAAAAAAAAATAAAAGATTTATACCAGATTAAAAAAATACAAACTCAATAAACAAAACAAAAATAAACAAACAAACAAAATGTAGTTGTAAAAAATCTTAGTAGAAAAGAAGAAAATAACCATCGTTCTGGAATTTCAAAACTTTCTTAAGGTGCTTACACCACCTGCAGGCTCCAAAAATTAAAAGAAAAGACACTCCGTATTTTCCTCTATGTCCAACATTACTTCATGTTGCATCTTCCCTTTTATTTATAGCTTTTTATTTATTTATTTATAGCTTTTTCCTTTTCATTTATAGCTTTCTTCTTCTAACTAAGTTTATAATTGTTACAAGGAATCCTTTCATCTTTACATATCGTTTTTCACTCTACTTCCCTATATTGTAAAAAACTTGAATTTAAGATAAAATAATGTAGCAGATACTGCAGATTATTCTGATATTACTTACATAACCTCTTTAAGACACAGTTACTTTACACTCATCGTGGGAAAAGCAAAAATGGCATTTCAACAACTTATTTGATTGAGATTTATTTCTTATGTTTATCTAGATTTCCATTAAAATATTGCTGGATTTTGTTGAAAACCTATGTGATTTCTGGACAACTCTTTTGGCTCTGCATTTCAGTATGGCCAGAAATATATATAAAAACAATCTATTTGTTATATGAAAGCCACTGAACTCCTGTCAGTGAAAATGGAATTTATTTTTTCTTCCTGTGAGAACATCATTACACAAACGCAAATGTCTTCTTCTGAACAGACTGTTTATGTTTGTATAACAATTAAAAAGCATCCACATAGCACATGTAGATAAGTAGATAAATTAAACGCACTGAGAATGCCCTGTCCCTAATTTTCTGAAAGCCTCTTTCAGTAGACATAATATCCTCATTAATTCCAGCTGCTGGAGAAATAGAGATAGTCTCGAAAACAGCTAGATTCCATGTACAAGTTAATTCCAGATAGGTGATGCTGCGGGGTGTATGTGGGGGTAGGGATATGACAAAGAAACTTGTGGAAAGAAAATGACAAGAAAATCTAAGACAATAGGACAATCTTACTGCCTACTGAATAAGCCAAAACTTCCCCCTTACTGCAGGAAAAGCACATTGTATAAACACAAAAGCAATGTAATTAACCGTTAAACTGTGAAAGACACACAAAAAGAAAGTAGTAGATGGTGAAAATTGCTGCAGGCATATCCGCAGCAAACAGTTATTTAAAATACTGCTAGGAGTACCAAAGATAAGATAATTCAGGACTTAGTCTGCTCCTGACATCTAACTACCAATCCGAAGCTCCTCAGTTTTTTAGTGCAAACCCTAGATCCCTCTGCCACTCCTGGTAAAGAGACGTGATGAAACATTGGTAAAAAGCAGAAGTGGCTCTCGAGGCCCCAAAGAAGTGTAGTAGGACTGCCGGTGCAGACTTTATTGGTTATTTGTCAAAAGTAGGGTAATTTGTTAAGGCACTTTGTAACTAGAATTATTAAGTTATGAAATGTTTATGTGTAGTGCATCTCAATGGGAAAATACTATTTAAAACATTTATATGGAATAGTAGCCAACAAATTGGTAAATAAAGATTTCCTGTCACACTATTTCAGGACATCTAAAGTCTCATGCATGAAACAAAGCAGTATTTTATAAACCATCTATCTGGGCATGTCTGGAGAGTGTATGACATTGGGTTTCCCACATCTCTTTACAGAGCTAATTTTCTTTGGGTTTGGAGTTCTTCCAGCGTTCATGTTTTGTTTTGTAAAAAGTAGCTATGGTACTGTCCCATTCAGCCTCAATTCTGACACCCTGTTTTCAGAGATATCTGTAGTAGCAAAGTGATTCAAATGCTGTCATTCAATTCCAGAAGCTGGAAGTCCATAAGAGTAGATAATAAATGTTACGTTTTCTAAGCTAAATATTCTTTATATCTATTTATTGAATCCATTATTTGACAGCCTGTAAGTAGGCTTACCACAGGCTAGAGATGAGCATTTACCTTGGAATCAATAAAATCACTTTTCAAAACTCATAAGTAACTTTTGTTGCAAATTCACAGAAATTCAGTCCCCTTAAAGGCAAATGAAAGTGGTATGAATTGTTTTATATACCTGATGAATAACCATTGGGCTACACCTGGACCCAAACTGTCTCTATCTGCTTTGTGCATAGATTACTTTGTTTATATTACTTGAAGTCAGCTGCAGCAATACAGTAAATGAATAAGATACTCATTCATATGCAAATCACTCCACATTCCATAGGATTTGGTGTTGCAACATAATCAGGTAATTCAGAAGCCTTTTTAATTCCATCTATATTTGCCAGGAACTGATGTTAAATTATTTTTCTATGTTACTATTTTCAAAAGCATGATTTTAGATGATGGCCACAATAATATTACCTTCCATGTGCAAAGTGCTCCATGGCTTCTGAATAACAAAAAAAATAAAAAAATAAAAATAATAATAATTAAAAAAAAAGGATTTAATTTCTGTATAGAAATGCAACTCACTAAATCATTACCTTGAAAATGGGCTGAAAATAACCTGAAATATCCCAGCCCTGGGTGGATTTGGAATTTCTCTTTTTTAAGTTTAGCAAGGTATCATGGCTTTCAGGACTTCATAAGTCAAAGCAGTAGCCACTTTAAAAATACGAGCTGCAGTTTAAACATTTTGGATGAAGGCAGACATGAAATATTTCTTACTTCTGCTTCATACAATTAAGGAATGATGACAGTTCTAGATATATCTTTCCATTAATTCATTGAAAAAAAAAAAAAAAAAAAGATTATTCTTTGTATCTGGGAGCAGGGATGGATAGTAGGCTTTCTTTCTCAGTTCTGGGGCACATCTTTCCTACCTTAACCAACTTGAATGATCTTTCCCTATTGGGAACATGAAATACTAACTAAGCATTTGTTGCTTTTTGCAGCAGCAGCAACAGATTCAAAGATATTGTTGCTACTAGCTTTTGGCAAAAAGCCATTACAACACATTCCAATATTGCCTTTATTTTGTGAGGGAGCTCTATGGTAATGAAGGGAAATAAACCAAATCTTTTCTTTGGCGTCTGGAAAGCTCTTCATACCGAAGACCTATCCCCATATTAAGGGCTTTTCACAGCAATTGCTCTATCAGTCCAGTTAGGAGGTCACTTTAGAGCCTTAAAACTATGTTGTGCAGCCTGAGTAGCCTGTAAGGCATAATGTTTCCCATTGTACTGGGTCTGGCTGGGATGTTAACTTTCCCTGCAGCAGCCCATACTGAGCTGCGCTCTGCTCTTGTAGCTAGAACAGCAGTGGTATCACACCGGTGTTGTGTCTGCTGCTGAGCAGTGCTGGCACAGCATCAGGACTCTCTCTGACCCTCCTAGGGGGTGGGCAAAAAGTGAGAGAGAAACATCACCACGGCAGCTGACCTAAACCAACCAAAGGGATATTCCGTACCATATGATGTCACACTCAGCAATAAAAGGTGGAAAAAGGAAGAAGAGGGGAGGGGTGGGCTCTCATTGCAAAAACGTCTGTCCTACTCCCAAACACCGGCTACGTGCGTTCAGGCCCTGCTTCAAGGCCGTGGTCAAGCATCACTCATCTGTAGGAAGTAATTTCTTTCCTCTGTACTTCCACATAGCCTTTACTTGTTTTGTTTTGTTATTCCCTTTCCCCCTCCCTCTTCCCCTTTCCCTTTTTTCCCTTTAGTTGAATTGTTTAATTAATAATAACATTTCCTTAATAATATATATATATATATATATATATTTCTCTTTAATTAAATTATCCTTATCTCAACCCGTGAGTTGTTCTTTCCTTTACTTCTTCTCCTCCTCATCTGAGGAGGGGGAGTGAGAGAGCAGTTGTGGTGTTCAGCTGCCTAGCATGGTAAAACCACCACACCCATTCACACAGTTCAGAAAACAGTATTTAGTCATCAATATCCAGGTCTGCTTCAATGATGAATTCCAAACAGAAGTCAAGGAGATGGTATACATTTCTGATACTCATCTGCTATTATTGCAGAGTCTTGCATAACTTAGGCTAAGACATCTGTCTAAAACTCACTATTTGCTTACACACTGAAATGAACTTGGGAGATTTTATGTCATATTGCCCCCTGGTGAAACTTTTTGTAACATTTCTATTTCAAAACTTCCCATTTATTTTTATCACTGTTATTGTCATATTACTATGTTCTTGATGACTAAATGTAATTCTTTTAATATTAATAAAATTGTACTCATTTAAAGACAAAACCCTCATACTCTGTTAAACAGGAAAAGCTAGAATATTCTTAAATTATTTTTTCTTAATCTCATCAGTGAGATTTTCAGGCTAGACTGGCAATAGGCCTGGGTTCCAAACTCACAGTCACTTTGATACTTAAGGACGTATCAATAATAAATTTTAAACTTACCCATATTTTTATATAATACTATTGCACATGGCATAAAACTTAGTACCTCATTTGCCAGACTACAATAAAATAAAAAGAATAAACAGTTCTATTGAAGAAAACACAATTAAAGACAACACTGTGTAAAGTATAAGCTGAATTTTGGCAGGACATAAAACACTGCAGCTGTAATTCTGCATACAATAGTTAAGGTCATGCTAACTGCTTAGAGAAGGATTATGCACTGCAGTAGGAGTTACCTTGACTTCTACTCACTGCCTATAAAAGACTGCTGCTAGGCTTTTGGTAACATTGACTCCCTCAGAAATATTAGAGACAGATATTTCAGAAGTGCTTGGAATACAGTACCTCTTGTTTGGTCACCTGTGCCAAATTCTTGAAGTCTTCTTGAAGATGAGCAACTGCAGTCACCTACCACAAAAGGAAACAAAGTTATTTTACATATATATTTACATATAAATATGTAATATATATATACATAAAGCCATGTCATTACACCAAGTTTACCTGAAAAGTAAAACAACTTTGTCATTTGATTACATTCATTTTTTCCTCCATCTTAAATATTATTTTGATTCCCCCCTAAAAATGGAAGCCACTGTGAAAAGTTATTTGGCACCCAGGTGGCAGTGCTGTCATAGAGGAGGCAGAGTCTACATCCTGAAGACCTTGCTTTAGACTCAGCTGCTGAGTGGGCACTCTGCCAGTCCAACAGATGGGCATCAGTAATGGCAGTAATGTGCCCTTGCCTGCGTCTGTGCAACTACTGCATTTGCCTAGGGAAAGGCTTTCATCCAAGATTGTCCAAACAGCTGTTCATTCTGAGTTCCTATCCACGTTGTTAAGAAGAGATGTCAACACTAATCCATTTTTTGAGCTAGATTAATTATTTTTAAAAAGAAAAGAAATGCAGCTTTTTAGCTGGTAGAGCTACTGACTGTGAAAAGTTAGTATCTTTACACAAGAACATCATCATCATAAGGCTGTCAGCCTCATCTTTCAAATGAAAGAAAAACTGAAAAGACATGATTATGCATGATAAAACAGGGCAGCAAAGCTATTTCGTCATGAATAAATCCAAACACAGATAAGACCTGGTTTAGTGTGATACTATAGCTGGATCCCAGTACATTTGTGTTTCTGTGACCAAGCTTTGGCTACCTGGACAACTCTGTTCCATACAACAGTTCTTAGAGGGATTGTACTCCTCTTCAAGTGTTTTCTTTGTGATAGCCTTCTCATAAAAATGCCACAACTTTAGGAGAGAGGAGGCAAAAGAGGACACAATAATGAGACAGTGATAAACCATTATGTGCCTCATATTGCTGTACCAAGCCTAATCCTACCTCTACTGCAGTGATGGGAAGTCTCAGAATCTGCTTTCTAAGGTCTTTCACTTTGCTATTAAATCAGTACCTAAAATCCCACAGCAGAAGACCAAAAGGCCAAAGCTTTTCCTATTGACTGTTTATTTAACTGATGTAACACAGATGACCATAGATGTGACATCTATGACCACCATCATGCAGATAACATGTTGGGCTGTGAACTTTCCAGGTATTGGGGCTTTCAGACAAACTATTCACACAGCTAGACAGCCGACTAATGACAGCTCTGAAGTTCCTACTGTGGTATCACCACCCTCTTGGCAACAGAAGCTGTCAGGCTTGCTGAATCGACTCCAAGGGGGTCAGCTAAATGTGTGGATACATTCAAGCACTGTGTTATCCAGCAGTTGCTACATTATCTTTCCCATGTTCAGGCTCTGGTTTAGGTTGGAAATGAGGAGACATTTCTTCTCAGAAAGAGCAGTCAGGAATTGGAAAGGGTTGCCCAGGGAAGTGGTGGCGTCAGCAGGTGGTATCAGGAAAGGTTGGTGCCTGGGGACATGGTTTAGTGGGTGACATTGATAGTAGGGTGATGGTTAGACCAGATGATCTTGGAGGTCTTTTTCAACCTTTATGATTCTATGATTCTGTCTTTGGGTTGACAACAAAGTGTTGTCACTCCAGGGAGTGACTTAGCACACTTAGCATGTGGGGTTGATATGAAAATGTTGATTTCTGAAAATTGGTGGGTTTCCCCTTTGGATTGCAGGACCTGTATAAAAACCCTTTCTAGTCATGTGAACCTCATTTGTGATTATGTATCTCTACTAATTCTATTTTTTATACATTTTTATATATAACATTTTTATTAGATGCTTGAAAAGGTGAAAATATCACTGAGTTAAGGACTAGAAATACGTTGTAGACATTTTTCTGTACCTCAATAATATTTTTTCCTAATTTGTACATATTGCCTTCCAGCAGTATTTATTACCTCTGTTGAACCTGTGTTCTTTTTCATTTGCAAATCATGTCTGATACCCCCCAAAAAAAGGTCCTATAGAGAGCTATTTCTCAAAGATGTATTGAAAAAATAGCATGTTACAGTATGCTATGCTTCCAGATATGCTTCTAGACCAGGTTCCAATCTAACCCTTCCTTCCTTCTAATGCTAATCTTCTAGAGGGTAGTATATAATCTACCCTAAGAAGCAAAACAAAAAGAAGCATAAAACTGTCAGTATTTTCTGTAGTGTACTAGTGACAGTACATTAGCTACCAGTTGGATGATATGGGTTCATTCTGCCCCAGTGCAATAGAAATTATATTTCTTATAGTTTAATAGCCTACCAATAGCTTTTATGATGAGTATTTCAACAAAAGAAATGAAAAAAAAATCCTCTTCCAAAACTGCATTACAAAATAAACTCACATTAAATAGGCAGGAATATTTCAGGTAAAAGAGAGGGACATACTTGCAAGTTTCCTTTGTATCGATGTTAAATTGTTTGCCTAGTTAAATATTTGAATCCCAATGTATGATATAATCACATCATAAATTTTGATGTAATTAAACAATGACCTTCCCTGGGAAACTAATGGACTTCTGGAAAATATCCCTCAATAAGATAAAAGATATGCTCCTTTCCCCTTGAATTAATTCACGTGGCCTTCACAGAATTTCCATACGATCACATTCCAGTTTGTACTGAAAATAAGGTTTTTCATATGATATTATTACTTCAAAAAATCTTTAATGTGCATAGAAAAGACTCAGGCAGATATCTGGAACACAATTCAGAAAATGATTGCACTCCTTTCTGTATGATGTCAAAACAGTCTTTGCCACCTATCATTTTTAATGTTCCTTGAAAACTCATTAAAGCATTTACAAATAAACTTTCCACATCAAAACCCAGGGTATCCATTTAGTGTTTTGTTCTATTGTGAAAGCCACAGCAATTACAGATTAGTCTGGTAGATCTTTGGCTCCTGTCTCACCAGTTTTCTAAAGGCAACATTTTATATTGTAACTCATTATTGTTTGTTTCCTTGACAATCTTTCTCATCTAGCCTTCATGGCACAAATGACTACAGACTTGGCAGCATTAACAGATTTCTCATCAAAAAAATCCACAGAACGTTTTGTTAATTCTAGCTATGTTGGTGTCAACACAAGCAGCAGCAGAAAAAAAAAAAAAAAAAAAAAAAAAAAAAAAAGGTGTCAGGAAGAACTTTTTACTCTTCTCCTGCTGCTTGAGGAAACGGAGTGCATAAGTATCTATATACACACCCGTAAATATTCCTCTATGTGTACATACCATGAAATATTCTGTGCTGTTCTTGGGGCAGCATAGTGCTTGGACTTTGCTCCACAAATCTCTGCTCCTTCATTCCTCCTAGCATGACAGTGAGATTTTTTCACTGCTGAAATTGCTTCCTGTATTGAAATGCTGTTACTTCAGATTGACTTAAAGGTGACTGAATAAAATCATTTAGACTAATTCAAAGTCTTCAAAGTGTCTTTTATGCCAAGTGAAACTTGTGACTGTATGTATAGTGTTGGATCTTACAGTTTTGTGCATGCACAAGCAGAATCAAACAAGTTTATACAGACAGTTTCATGTATAGATTATTCTACACTCACACTACACAATTTTATTTTAGTTCCCAAAATGAAGCCATGATGATCAGGAATTCTTGGGGAGGGGGGCATAGTCTTTCAGGCATAGGAAAGGCCAAACAAAGAACTGTCATACATTGATTGATTTTATCCCGATACAATCACTACTCCTTACTTTCATGTCTAAGAAATAGAAAAGCTTCCTGCTTTTCATGAGCAGCCTGTTGTCAATCATAGAATCATAGAATGGTTGGAAGGAACCTTGAAGATCATCTAGCTCCGAACCCCCTGCCACTAGATCAAGTCAATGCCAAACTCTTGACTTGTTGATATTAAGGGAGTCAATGTGCTGAGTGCTGTGGCTATTGTTGAGAAGAAGGCCAATTCCCAATATTAACAATACTTGATAAAATAAAAAAGCATAAGAGGAAAGATAGATTATCTATGGCTTGCAAGGGAAGAACTGAAGCACACTGTGATTTCCTTGCTACAGGGGAAAGCAAATAATCACAGCCTAGATTTCTTGAATCACATTTGCCACAAGACCAGTGTCTCTTAATTCCATTTGCTGCCATATGTTAAAAAGACTTACAGACATACAGGGGGTCTTCTGTAACTCAGCATCACTCTGGCACTGTTGTAAGATTTTTGGTGATGATGAACTTTACCTGGGTCTGTTCTACAGAGTAAGAAGGGGGACTGAAGTAGGTGAGGAAAAAGAAGGGGGGCGGGTGGAAAAGGGATAGAGATTACACACTTTTCTTAATTAGAGATGTATTTGGAACATGCTCCAGCCTAAGCCTCATGTTTTGAAAAGGCAAATAATACCAGGCTTTTGATTTTGACCAGAAAAGCATACATGCTAGTACTTCTCTTGCTAGGCACTCAGAAAAACGAAGAGTAGAGATGCATAAGGAAAGTTACAAATTGGACAATAAAACACTTTTTTACTTTTGCTAAAAGGATATTAGAGAAACATGTAATAGAAATTATTTTCTCAATTGAGTAATTTCAATAATATGTGTTTCACAACAAACACTTGTCATGGGACCTTTGTTTAAAAGTCAGCCACATGTTACATTAGGGGTGTTGGTAAGAAGGCAATTTTATACTCCATCTAGATAACAACATGACAGAGAAAAACATTACTCTCATTTTCGAATTTCAATTTGGTGTTTATTAATATGAATTTCAAAAAAAAAAAAAAGTAGATTTATTTCATTTTTTCTTTGGCTTTCATAGGAAGTAAAAATGTTTTTAATTGAATTGAACTGCTTTCTAACACCTGTTCAGAAATACAACATTAAGTGTTGTAAACATTTAATTTACATCATGCATTTTCCTTGGGTTCCCTTTCCAGTTGTGCATACTATTAAATATTGTAATTTGGATGGCAGAGAAAACAGGTGTAATATACGATTCACATGTTACATTTATGAAATAGTAATTCTGAAAGCTTACTTAATTGGCATTCTAACTACAACAGGCAGATAGTAGCTGAAATCCATTTCACTTAATGTTTTGAAAAATGTTTTACTTGGGAGCTACTGAAGATTTATCTTTGTTACTGACTGCAAAAGTTTTCATATGGTGCAGTTAAAAATGTAATCCAGAATTCTTTAACAATGTTTTAGATCAAGTATCAGACTGTCAACTAGAATATGAAAAACCTGAAACTCAAATTTTTGTTTTGAATCATTATAGTAAAGGACTCTTGTACCCATTTTGCAAGGGAATCTCTCTTTTTGACCAGAAATCTCACACTCTGTTTTTTTCAATAACACACAAAGCATTGATGAGACTAACTTTTTTTGAGAGAACCGTTTGTTGGCTTTTACAAGTTGCTGTTTTCAAAATAAAGAATGTTCCACTCAGCTCTAGTTTCTAGTACTCTTTTTGACTTCCCTGCTTCTTTAATGATGTTTTGATAGTCATTTATGAAGTGATACTAATAGAGGTTTTTTTCTTCCTTTTTTTTTTTTTTGGTTAAAAGCATTTATTTTTGTTGTTCAAACCTTTAAATAGTTTTCTTTTATGTTTATGCTAATGAAAAAATAGAACCTTCTATTACAGTATCTACTACCTGCAGTTTGTACAGCAATGTAAGCCTTAAACATGTTATCCCTGGAAGTTTATAAATCAGAATCCCCACTGAAATGCAAAATTTTTCTTGAAAATCAACAGCAAATTATAAGTGAACAAGACAATGGTCTATTATGATGCTTGTGATGCAGCAGGTATTCAAACTCTCTTAAACCTATTGTCCAATCTAAACAAGAAATTCTGTCAAAACTGGGGAGGTGTTTGACTTTGGATCAGTTTTAGACTTCTTATCTGAGTCCAATCTCTGCTATGCCAAACTTAAAGCAAAAAATAAAAAAATAAAAAATTAGCTGTACCTGAAATAATGACCAAATGAACTCTTTGCTATTTATTTCACAAATTGTTCCTTTCGGTGAATCAGTGAATTTCATTCACTAGCATCCAAACTCAGATATGCCCTTTATCCCAGGTCACTAGCTAAACCCAAAAATCTATGTAAGGTTTAAATGACTCATCTTTTGCAATGGTGGTCAAATCTAGCCATTTTTGTTTGCAAGATCTTTCTCCAGAACTTACTTTGATAACTAAAAACTTCTCCTGATGCTTTTAGGCCAGTATATTACATCTGGAAATTTATTCTAGGATAGTGCCTCATAGAAACATCACATATGTGCTCCATGAAATAAAAATATAGTAAAAAGACAAACATTAGGCTTTCCTTACATTTCTTGATTTTTTTTAAAACAGTCTGCATTCCTTATTACTAGTTTTTCAATTAATTTTCAGTATTTTTTCTGGCACACTTATCCTGTTAGCACGTGTGTGTGTAAGTGCACGTGCACTTCTATACGTCTGTACATATACAGTACAATATATACAAGGTACACTATTATCTTCTTCAACAGAACTAGTAAAGAAATTTAGGATTAAGTTACATAAACTATAAGTGAAACATCTGACAAAAGCATTCTCCCTCAAGCTTTTAAGACACATTATTTATGTAAAGGAGACTTTTGGACATAACAATGTTAATTTGTGAGTCCATAACAATCAGTGTTGGGTTTCTTAACATTATCCTAATGACACTCAACAACTGTGTTGATAAGAGTCAGCATGTAGCAGGAAAGGAACAAATTACTATTACCAAGGACTAGATCTGCAAGATTTGGGTATTGGTTCACGTCACAGTTTTCATAGGTCTTGGATTTAACATAGGATGAGTACATGGTATTACAGGTAGATAGGAAATTGACAGATAACTTTTCCTGTAATTAAACAAATTAAATGTAACGTATGTACATATGTACGTAAATGAACCTTTGCCCAAAACAACTGCAAACGATGTTCAGAAGAAAAAAAATTGACATCTTACTCCTCTTTAAATTATAAAAGAGGTAGCATATTCCCTTCACTCTCGTTGCTAATGCCTCAGCTTCATTTAACAAATTGGTCAAATCGATTCCTTCACTTAAACTTCCATATCTGAGACCCAGATGGTTTTTATCCCCAAGAGCTGACATTGAGAACTATGAGGTAATGACAATAATAGCTAACACCCTTTATCTTTATGAGGATTATAATCATATCCTCTACTTGTTTTGGATAGTTTGCTTTTCACAAGAAACAAGAGAATTCTGAACCAAAACTGCTTCTCAACTCCTGGAAGAAGACCTGTAAATGCTTTTTCCTGTACACTCCCCCGAGACATGAATATATTCTGCTTTCTCTAAAAAAAAAAAAAATAGGCCATGTGGATTCTAAAGATGTTATAGGGTGTTCCAGTCAGGCACCTGGTGCAGCAAATGAGAAAAGGAGTACTGCACTTTGCAAGTTCCTGGCACATTAGACACAGTCAGCGAAGGGTCCCCCAGAGCAGCTCAGAGTGCCTGGAGGCATACTGTGAGGTTGTCAACAGCCTGTCCAGGGTGTCCAAACAGAAATGATCTAAAGCAAAAGCATGTGTTTAACAGCTTTACCAGGGCTGTGATTCTTTTCAGGCAGATTATTCCTAACTTTCCAATAATTCTTTCCTCATTCATCTACACAAATCAACACAAAAATGAAAATTTATCCATTTGCAAAATGTTTTCTGCTTAGATCCATATGGTCTCTGAAAATAAACAGCAATTTCATATTAATTTTCAGTACATAGCCATGTAAATCTATTGAAGGCAGCTAGAAAATGGAGTATGTGTAGCTTTAGATTACAACACAAACACTTATTTATCAAACACTATTTGTAAGAGATCACTGCAAAGATATGGATAGGCTGCTTGGATAATCTGGGTTTTAATCAGAACTACTTTGTATGCACTACCTGTGTGTTTAATATGGCTCCATGGATTTCCCTTACTTCAAAGAGCACTTAAAGTTGTGAAAATAAAGTCTGCAATTAAGCAAACAGGAAACTTCTTTCTTGTATCCGTTTTCTTTTTTTTAAAAAAAAAAAAGGTATGCTCTTTGCATAACTTCTAAGATATGTACACAAGCTTTTCTAATAAGGGCTGTAAATTATATCTAAAGCTCTACTGCACTGTCCCTTGGAAACTGAGTTTAAATGAGGGTTTCATCCTCCTTGTGTACTCTTTTACTCTTCAGCTGAACAGATTATTTTGGTTGCCCTCAAATAGTTTTCACACTCCAGAGTTCAGACCTTAAAAGGTTGTCTTTCCCTTCTAGTTATGAATACTAATGATGTAGCAAATACTTGGCGCTTCTATTTTCAAGAAAATATTTCTAATGCTGAATCTTACATCCATAGTCTATGGCTTATTGTGCATTATGCCCAACCAGATGGCCAGTGATTTTCTAATGATAACAACGGTTTCAAACCTAGCTGAGATGCCTTGTGCTTTACTAGGCCCCGCCAAATGCATTGCCTCTGCCAAGAAATTTCAGAAAGGTCTCCAAGGCTTTTCAGCTCCAACAGTTAATAAAGCCAAAGTGATAAATTAGTTTTGAGGACTAATGACCACATGTCCAAAAGATCAATCCTTCTCTTCTATTTCTTGTTACATGCATGTGATTATATTTATATTGCATTATGAGAAACCACTATGCTGGAATTTGGAGGGCAGTTGAAAGAAATCAATACAACATTTGACTTGCTCTTCAAAAAAAACCCACGAGTTTGGGTTTCCCCAGACACATTCTCTTTTCCATAATCTCACCTGAGAAAAACCCGGAAAAGTGGACATTTATCCTGGATTTCCAAATGTCCAATAGTTCAGATGGTATAACATTTGCGTATTAAGAAACACCAGGTAAGTTTTCTATGCATCTGAGTGGCCCATGTGCTGACCTTTTGCATTTTGGATTTCAACCTGACATATTCTGTGGCAATAGGTTGTGAACACTCAGTAAGTCCTGGTATGACGTACTGAAAATGCCCAGATTACTTGAATAGGACATGTATCAAAAAATCTAAAACATAAAGGTTTTGTAGACTCTTTGCTGAGCCAGCAGTTTGCACATATGCAGTAAACTTCTGACTTCGGACAACTCAGATTCACTGTGCAGTTTCTTTTTTCTCCCTGAAGCAAAGGCATCTACAGCACAGAAGGCATCTGTACTCATCAATCAGAAATAGGTACTTTTGGAGCGTGCCTCACCTAGGCAAATACAGATACCAACTTAGAGTTACAGGAAGTGGACTCTGATTCTGTTGACTATGTTGACTAAAAGCCTTTGACTATGTAAAGTACTTCACATGACTGGCTGAGATGTGGACATATAAATGCTAAGGGAAATTAACCTCATTTTCTCTATTTGTGTGACACAGAACGCAAACATATTTATGTCCAGGAACTCCCAGAAAGACATCATATGGGTGCTCTAAGCTAACTTCTGATAAACTCTGTTGAGCCCATCTATCACTTGCCCTCTAACCCTGTAATTAACATGGATCAACTAGGAATCAGTTCTCAATGTCCTCTGCATTAAACGATACATCCAACAGCATGAAATACACCTTACTCATACTTCCAATAGTATGCATAAAAATAATGAAGCAGAATATGTAGATTTATATCTAAATTATTCTTTGATTATACAGTCAGGGTAATACAGTTTCAAGTTCCAAAAGCATATCGTATATGTACTTTGAGTAACTGCCTTCTTAATAATGAACTTTGACATGCTTGCACTTAGTTTTATTTTTGTGTGTGAGCTTAGAATGTGTAACTGCATAATGTGATAAAGATAACACAGTTAACTAAAACTTGCAAATTAGAATTATCTCATGCTTAGTATAAAAAATAAAATACATGTGAATGTGAATTATACTGGTGCTTATTTTGCCAGGGTTAAGTAAACTTGAAAATCTAGAACAATTTTGGAATTTATACTTAGGTATCTAGAGATATAATTGCATTATATATATATATACATATATATATATATGTATATATATATATATAATGCTATTATTATATATAGCATGCAATATAATGTAGCTCATTTACCTGATATCATGTGAGGAAAAACATCCAAATGTTGAGCTTAAAAGATTTCATGAACCATAAACGCTCTTTTGCACATGCAGCTTTTTTCAGTTCAATTTCCAAATTTATGTTTGGTTCTGATATTTTCCTCAGCATTCTGGATGGTTTCTTTGTAGGAAACTGTCCTCAGAATTCACAGATGCGTGTAGGTATTCAATTTATTCACTTCTCCATTTTTAAACCTATTTCTTCTGTGTATAAATAAAGCTCAAAAAGACATTATTTTTAATCCCAATATATTTTTAATCCCAATATAATTTAAATTATTAAAAAAAATGAAAAAATAAATTTTAATCAGAGCAAAGTTACAGTGATTTAGCAGTTTTTTCATTATCTCCTTTCATTGTACTTGCTTGTACTGACCATTTTTGCAATGGAATATTTGTATTTACCATGTTTGTTTATTTATGTATAGTTTAAATAAAGAAAATCATATATTTTCACAAACAAGAGCATTAAATATGCAGCTTTTGTCTATAAGAAGTTTAATAAATACTGGTTTGACTGGTTTTGGAAGTAGAGCTTGCAAGATATGTATAGAAAGTTCATTTTCTTTCTTATTGAGCCTATATTGGCGCTGGTTTGATTACCAATGACAGATTTTAATTAATATTTCTAGTATTAAAATTCTGCATTTTTCTATTTTGCTCTGATGAGAGTTCAACAACCACAACAATAAAAAAACACACCAAATTAAATAAAATCAAACTAATTATGTTCAGAGAAGATTAATATAGGTAACAGGTTAGGGACAGTAGAGAGCTGCAGGAGTTAGAGCCATATGAATTGGGCTTTTGGTTCTTGGACCAATTTTCATTTTCATTAAGCAGAAATCACATCATTTTCCAAGTTGCTGAAAATGAACTATGTACGGAAATTGATTTGGTATCAGTTACATCTGGTTTGGATTTGGAATATTTACATAATATTAGAAGAAAATAATACTTTAAAAATATTTTTTTATTAATTTAATTTGTCCAGCAATAATATTCTACTCCAGTCCATGTTATAGGGCTCTACTTAGCTGTGAATATTGACTTCTTTGGTAGCTGTAAATCACCTTTTCTTTCTCTTAACAAAGTGCTATTCTATTAGTGATTTTTTAAAGGTCTGTTGGAATAACAGAACGCCAAAAACTGGAATATCATTCCCAAAAAATGTTTAGGAATATAAAGGCTAGAGAAGAGAGGCTGTTTTGATAATCTGACATGACACAGAATCATATATATATGTGTGTTCTTTGTGCTGAAAATACTGCAGGCTGAAAAATGTACTAAGCACACCTGAAATACACACATTAACTTATGCCATCATTTCTAAGACACTGCTTTAAATTATTAATCACCTATTCAGTCTTAACTTTGCTGCACAATATAATATTAATGTTGCACAATATAGCAATATAGCCTCTGAAATGCGAAAAAGCACAAAGATTTGATTAACTGATGAAAACCATGAATAAATAAAGTATGGGCTACATAAACAACCCTGTGCTAATATTCAGGCAGCTCTGCATATCGATATTTGTTAGTCATTCAGACTCATTACAAAATACCAAATACATTGTATTTGGTGTAATATACAGTGTAATACAGTGTAAATACACAAAATACATTGTAAAGGGGTTTTTGGCTCACTAGATTTCTTTAATCACATTCTGGAAATATTTGATCAGATAGGACTCTGACCTTGCCTTCTTATACTTCCACTTTTACATAATTTGGACACAAGAATGTAGAAAAACTGTGCCAGATAGGATTCATGGAAAAAGATAGCTGTGAGATTTACCTTCAGTAGATGCTTGTTAGAGCAAACCCAAAGCTGTTCTAACCTGCAACAAGAAATCAGAGCTCTAACTACATCCTGGATAACTTCTCACACTGCTGTAACCAGTGGAAAAAAAAAAAAAAAAAAAAAAAAAAAAAAAAAAAAAAAAAAAAGGTCTATTAAACCAAACGGACCACAATGACTTGCATTCTAAAGGGTAACTAGATATTGTTGTGACTGATGTATGATAAACTGTAAAAGAAAGAGACAGAACGGTGTTACTGGACCACATTTGCAAAGAATTAAATAATCATTTGCGGCATTGCCAGTACAGCAAAGAAACAATTGCCTAAAACCCAAGGAACAGATACAGATAATGATAAACAGGAACAAAAGAGCGAGAGAGCTAATTCATAGGGATTTTCATGACTGAATTAAGCTGCTTGAAATACAGTGCCAGCAATCTTGAAGTGAACAGGATGAGTACATTTTTTGTTAGTGATTTGGTTTTCATATATTAGCCAGACAACCCACACTTGCTGTCATTTCAGAATAAATGAAAGTAGGCAGCCAAATCTATCACTCACACTTGCTCTAACTCTGAAACAAATGACGGGTTTCATTAGGCTACAAAGAAAATTGCAATCAAGATGTTGGAATATTTTTTACTGAATAAATATAAATTGCTGGAGCATGTGTGCAAAAATTTGAACTAATGGCATACATCATAAGAAGTTCAAAGTATTCAGGCACCACGTTCATGCAACAGGAAGAGATTTGCTTGTCACTGCTCTGCAGTGGAGGACTTGCTATTCTGCAAAACTCACTGCTCCTGTCTGCCCACTGCCATGCACTGCAGTGATGACATTGCCAGTCATCACCTTCCTGTGTTGATTAATCCTTAATCAAAGCCAACACGTGTAAGGATTGCATTGAAGATGCATACTCATACTATCACTCAGAACCAAATAACTGATTATTAAAAATAATTTTTGATTATTACTTATACAACTTACATCTACATTTATTCATATGTATTTAAATAAAATAATATAAATAAATAATAATGTATTTGAAAAATTTAAATAATAAATTTTTCTAACACAAAGTTTTGTATTTCCAACATTTTAAGTAGATGTTTTGAAATACACTGTAGAGGTCCAGTATTTCATGGCTTGGACTGGAATAACAAACATGTTCAAAATACGCCACAAGGAATTTTTAAGACTGTACTTCTGTATCTAAGCAGATTAAAACACCACATTTGAAAGAGGACAACTAGATTTTACAAAGCTGTTTCTGATCATTATGTGTTTCATGTTCTGCCAAGTGACTGCCATACACATGTGAAAGAATTTAAAAAAAAATCCTTCTTCACCAAAAGAATGCAAAAAATCTCACTCTCTAGAAAGAGATCAATGTCACTTTAAAATGTCATTTTAAGGTGAGGAGAAGGTTAATTCTATACTCTGCTTGACACAGCTGAGGTTTTCACAACCTTTTTAGTGTTTCATTCTTCTTAAACTACCAAGAATTACTGAGTACAAAATTCTCACAATCTGCAATTTTTCTTTGTATCCAGAAGAAACAGTAAAAATTCACTGAAAAAAAATATGATAGTTAAGTTAATGCATTATTATATACTGCATGGAACAACTTGTTTGTGGCTACTTCTAATCTCCTAATATTTGGTATTCAGTTACAGTGATGTAAAATTATCATTAAAATTATGCCAATATATCTAGACACAATTTTTCCTGAATTTTAAGGACATCCATATCCATATTCAGATCTAAATCTGAAATATGGATCTGTTTCTAATTAAAAATATACAACTATTTAAATTTTTCTGACTAAACAAACATTATTTTTCCAAACATCTAACCCTTTTTGGAGAGGAGCAGGTTTCTAGACCTGCCTTAAAATTTTGTGATCACTAATTCCTATAAACCCTATGCTCTGGCTTGTACATTGTGGATGTTTTAAATACTAGTACTAATACTCATCTGGTGGTTCATCTTGAATGGGTATTACATGTTGGAGAATTAAGTTTCAATTAAATCAGAAGGAAGGATCTCCTGCTTGTTGTTTGTATAACATCCATTATACATGTATTATAGAGAGCTTGACTGGAAATAAACAGTAGATTATCATAAAAGGGTAAAGGCACCTTCTTTTTCTTCTGACTTAGACATTTCCCTTAAATATTCTACTGAACAATCATAACAGGAAGACAGTGGCACAATCACAGCAGTGTCATCACAGGCATATGCTGACATTTTGGTCAAAGTAAGCCTTCAGTACCTCCATAAGCACAAGAAAAGAAAGGTCTGGCTTAAGGTTTTAAGGTTTTAAGTACCTTATCTGAGGCATTGAGCTGAGTTCTTGTTCTACAGCTCTGATTTTCTTATATATACCACAAGAATTTCCACTTTTCTTTTAATAGACCACAAGAATTTCTGAAAAGTCAAAAAAACAAACAACCAAAAACATAAGAATTTCTGCAAGTCAAAGATTTGTTGTAATGACAAGACATTCCCAAATGTAGCAACATTGGCAGTCAACTCAATTCCCACATTCTCCACAAAATCCCAGTTCGGAATGAAAGGATTACTGGTGATTGTGCCTAAGATATGATTAAGAAAAAAGAAGAGCTATATATGAACCTCTTTATATCTAGAAATTAGAAAATTTGCAATCAAAATTAATTTTAATTTATTTTAATTTTAAAATTGTATTTAATTTTAACCTTTTATGCCTTAATAGAGTGTTGTGCTTCCATTAAGAATATCTTAGTTACAAGTGGAAGAGTCCGAGATACACTTAATGCTGAGAGAAATGCTGTTTTCTGCTTTGGTATTTACTAATAGGAATTTTATTTCAAGTCTTACCTCATGATTTTTATGAAGCTTTTAAAAGCTACAAATATTTTAAAGCTCTGAATCCAAAAGTTAAGCATCCCATTCCTTTGGTGCTAAATTCTGCCTTAATATTTGCATATCATTTTATTGTTTCAGAGGATGTGAATTCTGCATATGAATGACATAATTTGGGAATGAACCTCCCTAAGTATTTAAAACTATGCTAAATTCTAAGTTTCAGTTATTCAGACTTCAGAGGTCTAATTATTACCTAAAATGCTAAACTACTTTAAAACAGACTGGCACACCTAATGACTAGAAAACAAAATGTAGCTCTATTGAGCTATGTACAGTCAAAACTTGCCATTTGCAAATTCTGCCCAACTACCTTGTCAAAGAAAATAGGCCTGATTTTCAGCAATCAAATAAAAATATGTCAATAAATAAATAAATAAAGTGTCATTTCACTGCTCAGTGCTTACATTTCACTAAGTCAGGGATACCTATATCAATACATTGAAGAAAAAAATGCAGAAAGGTTCAAAAATGGAAGTTAAACGATTTGTAGCATGGAAGTCATTAGAACACTATGGCTAGTTAGGTCTCTGTGCTCTACCTACTAGCTGTTGTAAGGAAAACAGGAGCCTGCACCCATGGTTGCTTGTGAGGCCAACAACAAAGGCAGGATGCTCAACCGCATGCTACAGAAGCTCTAATACACTGGTGAAAAAAATGAGTTGGAATTAGACCCTCTTAATTCAATGTTCCCTCACAGGAAAACCTGTACCAAAGAAAAGTATAATTTACTGTCAACAGACAGCAGTGATTTCTGCAGCTTCTGCTCTGTATTGTGAAATCTTGCTGGGGCTGCATGCCCTACACTCTGCCAAGGCCTCCCGGGATCTCTGGGAGGCCACTGATCATGCGACACATTTTCTTTGCTTCCAGCACATGCTACCCTCCAGCCTGTACTGTTGCTTTTGCCATGAACTTCTACCCCTATCTTGCCAAAAATGAGCAGAAAGGTTGTGAGACTTCTCCTGCCCTGCAAATGTGACTATTATGCAGGGGAGTTGTTGCTGTTATCTTGAGTGCAGGAAAGTGCGAAGCAGAGTATAAAATAACAAATGCTTGGTTATACCCAATCCAACTAGCAGTTATGTAGATTTACAAATCACTTTCCATCTGTAGACCATGTGACATTTTACAGAAAAGGTTATGTTAATCCTCACTTTACAGATGGAGAAAAAATATATATATATATGTACAAAGGGTTTCTGAGGACCAAAACAGTTTAAAGAAGAACCAGAACATAAGTTAGCCCTTGACTGCCAAACCTATGTCCTGGCGACCAAGTAACTATTCTTGTAATTTCTAGACAAGCCAGTTTTGAAGAGATGTTGAGTAAGAGTTATTTGATTTGTTTTTCAGGTTAACTAAGCAGTATTTTGAGATAATGGCATTTTTGTATTGCCCTACACAGAATGGAAAAAAACAGTTTTTGCCAAAACAAATTGTAATACCATAATGAAATATTCAGTGTCTCAGTTTCTTCAAACTGTAAGTTGCCTAGATACTGCAATAAGTAACACATACTCAGAAAAGTCTCAGCAATTACAAAGTGTAGTGTTAATCTTTTCAACATGAATGATGTTGAAAATAAGAATGGCTGAATTTTCATAAGTTTGATAATGCATCCACTGTCAAAAGCTGGACACAAGAGATACATAGAAAAATGATGAAGAAGACATATTTTAACTTTAAGATAAGAAATACAGATTTCTATTCAATAGCCAGCAAGATGTTTGTATTCAGTAAGAGCTGTCCTAAAGATGTTGTTAAATATCCATATGCTTCAAGAAGTAAGAGTATGGTTGCAAATAGTTTGTGCTTTTTGGAGATGAAGTAGCATTGTAGCAAGCAAAACAGAGAACACACTGCAGTAGGAATTAATTGATTGCTAACCAGACATTTTGGCAGCAGGAAACTATCAGAGTCACAGATTTTCTTTACAAAGGAAGTAACCTGACCTTGTAAAGGAAATAATATTCCTATGTGAATCCAAAGGGTAGATATTCAAGCAAAATACTGAGATGACAGTTTCAGAAAAGGAGTGTAAAAGAGTTACTTTTCCTAATGAAGGAAGGAGGGTGGATGAGAGCTAAAGAGAAAACTAAGCAGTTCACATTCTGGCATAATACACTGATGCTGATGCATAAGGAGTAGATGTAGATTCGAGTCTAAAAAGAGTAGTTGGTTTAATACATATTTCAGAATTGGTGATGGCAACTGTATTTGAAATAAAATATGAAGCAAAAGTGTAGGTGATTAAAAATGGTGCTGAAAAAACTGTCAGATAGGGTATTGATCTTCCTTACGTTATGAGCTGTACCTGAATTATAAACCACAGTCCAGCAGGTGACAAGTGACATAGGCCCAATCCCTCTTTTCTGTCTGACATATCATTTTTAAATTTGTGTTCTGTAAGTCAAGTTCTTCCCTTAGCTATGCAGTGGAATTCATGTTACCTTAAAACAGAAGGTAAAGGAAAGTCAAATGTAGCAAAACACCACACTAAAAAAGTTAATTTAAGCAAGAAAAATATTCCTAAATTCATGTGGCAATCTTTTTCACTAGAACTGATTCCAACTCTCATTTAATTCCAGACACATTCAAAACTAGGTGTATGCACGTGCTTTACACCGTCCAAGTAAATATTTCTTGCTTAAAGGATTTTATGAGAAAATTAATTCTGTTGCATGCATGAAATTGTCAGCAGATTTAATTTTATACAGCATGTCTGGTGTGTATTTTGTAAACATCATTCTTAAAACCCTTTCTTCCACTGTGCTGAAAGTAGACACACATTTAAGAGCTTTCTTGAATGGCACTTTTAGCAGTGCCCCTCATGTAAATGGTTAAATGCTAATTTTATTGCTACTGTATCAATACATTCTTTTTTATTTAGTACTCTAAGATTTCACACTTATGGCAAAAATTGCTATACATCATAATTTCTATTATAACATAATCCATGAGCAACTCAAGTTTAAGAACTCTGAACTACAGAGAATCTTAATACAGAGGGCAGGAACCTCAAGCTATAGCACCTGTTTGAATTTCCCATTATAAAGAACCCACATGATGTTCTCCAGTTAGTATCTTGAGGAAAAAAAAACACACGTATTTAGGAACTTTGTGTCATAATGCTAGTTTTGCTTTGATAGACAGTTACAGTTTCTATTAAATTCAGATCTCTTATTTCAGTACACATTAATTCCTTAAATTCGCAAAGTGAGTTTTTTTAAAAGAACAAACAACAGATCATTTAGAACAAACAACAAATTTATCTTGATTACTTCTATCCAACAAGTTCTTCATCTGAAATACTATAAAAAGAGAAAGCATTACCATGAAACAGACTTGAAAAACAAACTGTATGTACTTTACCAAAGCTTTGAAGTGCTTTTAAGGAAGAGAGAACAAAATAATGAAATACTAACAAACAGAATGCTTTGACACCACACATACTTGCAAACACGTAAGATATAAGATATAAACTACTGTCTTTTCTTTCCTCCTTTCCTATCATACAGTCTCAATAATTCTCCTCCATCTTCTCTGATTGCTTTCATACTTTAAATGTATTTTTCAAAAAAATGTTAAGTTTTTCACTTAGAAAGCAGTTTAATAACTGTTTGCTTCAATTAAGTAAGATTATTTTTAGAAGACATTAACAGAAGTTTACATTTTAATTTACAGCTGAATCACCTTTTAGAATTAAAGGAAGAAAAAAAAAAAAAAAAAAAAAAAGAAGAGGAGAAAACTTTATAGATTTTCAGAAAAAATCTATAAGGTCTCCAGGCCCTAAAGTGGCCTACAAGAACATTGGGGAGGGTCTCCTTATGAGGGAGTGTAGTGATAGGACAAGGAACAATGGCTTTAAACTAAAACAGGGGAGATTTAGATTAGATATTAGAAAGAAATTCTTTACTCTTAGGGTGGTGAGGCGCTGGCACAGGTTGCCCAGAGAAGCTGTGGATGCCCCATCCCTGAAGGTGCTCAAGGCCAGGCTGGATGGGGCTTTGGGCAACTTGGTCTAGTGGGAGGTGTCCCTGCCCATGGCAGGGGTTTGGAACTGGATGGGCTTTAAGGTCCCTTCCAACTCAAACCTTTCTATGATTGTATTAATTCATTTATTCTCAGTATCCACAACCTGACTTTCAATGCTCCTCTGTCATTTTACTCATCATGTGCACTGAGTCACCTGATCTAAACTTTTGGGTAGACCTGTGCGGTGCCAGGAGCTGGACTTGATGATCCTTATGGGTCCCTTCCAACTCAGGATATTCTATGATTCTATGATTATATGTATTGGTAAATTGCAGTATGCTCCATAACGGGCAGTAAAACAGATTTAATTATTTATCCAGGAAAATCTTTTCACATGAATTGATGTTGCTAGGCATAGTAATTATGAAGTTTATATGAGTGCCTTAATTTAATATTGTTGATTTTATAAAAGCTGTCAAAAACTGTAGACTACAGAACATAATACTTTGATATAATTCCTTTACTTTCGGTATAGACAATTGTTTTCCATTCCTGCAAATTCTCTAGCACACTCTCTTTTATTTATTTATTTTTTTTAATCTGGGATGCAGCAACATAAGGCTTCTCTGTCACATGAGAAGTGGTGTCGGTATTTCAGTCAAGATGGTCAGAAAAATCTACCTCATGCTCTGCACTTTATTGCCAAATAATAATTAGCATGACTAATGAATCTAGTATATCTCACATGCCCAAAATACATTAAGAGCATGTTAAAATAAAAAGCAACTTAGACACTCAGATATTACAAAAATTCAGTACTGAATTCTTCCATTTGTACATTAATGTATGATAGTCTTTAATTTACCTATAATTTTTTTTTCCAACACAACTTCTATCAGTGGCTAATTTTTAAAGAACAGTTCCTAATTATGCTTTTTTATTGCTAATATTATATGCATAATATAAGGCTTAATTATTGCCTGCTGTTCAATCTGTTTTAAATGCAGAATTAACCTCCTTTCTTTTTTTCTTTTTTCTTTTTTTTAATGTGCAATTATCCTATGCTTATTTCAAAAACTTTAAGGGCTAGAGGAAAATGAGGGCACATTCTCATTCACTTGACATCTCCTCAGCACCTGCCTATATTCCCCATTGTTTAGATTTTTATACCTGTCCTAAACTGTCACAGTTTCAAGTTTAAACCTTGCTCCAGGACAGGGCAGGATCCAAAAGCTGCTATGCCATGTCACCTAAAGTACCCAGCACTGTATGTGTGTTCTGAGTTTCCTTAACAAAAGACAAGACTGAATCTCTCAGAAAACACAGTGCTGGACATATATATATAGTTTTTATTTTTTTAAGTAGTGTCACCTTTTCACTTCTACTCCCAGAATCAGTATGCTCCACAGACTACAAAGTGCCATCATCACCAGCTATGACAGAAAAATGTCTATAGTTAAAAACCCCTCCTCCCAGAATAGAATGCTCTGCTCATCAGGCTAGTGTTGCAGGACTCCCTTCTGCACATCAGGATTAATGGTGCCAGAAATAAAGTTTGGAAGAAAGAGTAAATGACTCCATCTTAACAGTTAACAAATTATCCCATTTCTGAATGGAAAGAAGATGTAACCGTCCTCATTGGCTGTAATTATAGAAGTGGGAAGACATAGGAACCCTTCAGGTGAAGCCTGCTAAGAAATCCATTAGTCTTCACCAAAGTCCACCAAGACTTGGATGATAATGGACTAGTAACATATGTGGCTTATGTAGTGATGGCCACCTCTATGGAAGTTTCATCAACTCATATTTAAAGGAGGAGAATTTAGAAGATGGTTTTGGAGACTTTGATCACCTCTTTACCTGAAAGTGAATTTGGCTATCTTACACTGGCTAGTCACTGATCTTTGGGAGACATGGATTGTAAAGCTTTGTAGGAAGAGAGCTACTCTCCTGGACATGGATTCTTGGACTAAGAACCAGGACAAAAACAAATAATTTGAAATTAGACTAGAGAATCCTAATCATTTTCCTTCTGTTTTGTTTTGATGAATCTTTAATTCTTTGTAGCTGCACAACATTCACAGGAGAATTACTAGTGTATAGAGCCACGTGAAAAGGATGCTCTTGAAAACGGTAGACATTTAAGGAATCAGAACTCTTCTCTACACATTACTCTAGTTATTAAGGGGAAATAATTGAACCTAGGTCAATTTGATGAGATCTCTAATCAGTACGATAAAACGAGAAGGTATCACCTAGGTGAAAAAGAGCTTCCCTGTAGTAACACCACTGCCTGTTTATACCAAAATTAGTCATTCTGAGTGAAAGGAAGGGCATCATCACTTATTAAAAGGAGAAAATTGCATCCTGTGATTCCCATATAGTGGGAGGTGCTTAAATCATCTTAGAGCTTAGTCTATATTTTGGATAGGATATCTGCTCAAGTAAAGAGGTCTGACCTGGGCATATTTATGTTGTGTTCAGTAACTTGGCTCTCCAAGATGGCCTGATTCTACTTTGGGGCATCTAATTTTGTTCATATCAAGTAAGCAGGCTCAGCATCTAACTTATTGTGGTCTGCATTGCAGAGCAGATGAGTAAAAGAGATGTGGTACAACACAGCACTGCACCTCAGAAATCCTCTTGTGAAGACATTCCAGATTGTTATCGTTTAAACCAACTCAAGTATTTCTCATGTACAGTAGTATTTGCTGGACAGAGCTCTGAGTAGGTGTTGAGTAATAGTAATTTTTCATCTTAGCTTCAATAATGCCTGGAAATTCACTAGCAATTGCGATGTTTGGTACTGTATTGAGTGAGGGAGTACTAGGCTTTAATCTGACTGCAGACAATTCAATTTTTGGATGATTAGTATTTACATAATTGCTTCTCTTTTTCACTTGCACTGATAGTAAGCAATACTGACAAAATTATCTACATTTGTTCTGAGAGATTTCAAGTTATAGTTTCAGTACGACTGATCTCTATTGACAACTAATTTATCACAATCATTCAGAAATTGTAAGGTGAGAGTACAGAGGTGAAGGTTATTTGACCTCACTTAACCAAAACAGAAATGTAATTTGAGTACTTCATTTGATCTTTTAAATCAATAGATAAGAAGCATATTGCTTTATCAGCAAAGACTTCTCATCAATACTAAGTATCTTCTGTTTACTTTCCCCCTTATCTATTCACACTACAAAATTTTAATGACAAAACTTGATTACTTTGGCAAAAGTAAACTTAGAGTGATTTTTGAAAGAACTACAAGCATCAAAGCAATAAGCTACCACAGTTGTTAACCTTTATAATTGTATAAATAAAGCTAAATTAAGTTGTTTGCAAATGGGCTCATTTCCAGGCATTTATAGACTGAAAATAGAAATGTTTCCTTTCCATGTATCTCAAGCCTCAAATTAGATATCTGCATACACAAAGAGAAGTATGCAATAATTCCTCAACTGAGTGGAATGAATAATTCACTTGGGGGGGAGGGCGTGGATGGGAATGAGTAAATGGTAATATCTGGTTAAAGCTTTTCTAACTGGTTAAAGCTTTTCTAACAATATCTTTGATATAAACTTTACCATTTATCTATACAGCGTTATGACTAAATAAATCCAAGTATGTCCCGGTTATGTATTTTAAACAGATTAGCTGAAACAAGACAATCAATCCATGGGTTACTGTTCTTCAGAGAGATTTCCTATTCTTCCTTGGAGCTTAAGAAGACTGTACTTCTAGGAAGGTTACTCTTATTCACCCTTAAAAGCCAAACAGGTAGGGCAGGAGTATGACACTGTTTTCCTCTCGCTGCTTTCATGCCTTGAAAAATGATCTAGCTAGTACCACAGGGGAATTCACAAAGCTGGAGCTGTAATTTTGGCAAATTACAAATGAGGAGAAACCTGTTTGCAGGCCCTATAATCTATCACTTATTCCATAATGTTTGACAGTTAATTCTGCTAATGATCTGATCATACAGCGAACAGATCTTTAGTTCTCATAGCAATAATTTAGAATTCCTTGTTAGAATTTCCCTTACTTCTGCATTTTATCTAGCTTCCCTTAGAAACAAGTTACATTAGAGTAGCTTGCATTGTTTATAATCATAAACTGCTACTGTCTCAGTTGGAGAAGTCACAAGAACATAAGAAAGCCCTGAAGGCCTAATTAGCTCCTTATCTTTTCACAGGTAGCAACAACAAACAGATACCAAGAGAAGTACAGAAAACATTGTTCTCTCAGTTGCACTTCTAATTTCCAACAACTTGTAACCTGTTACATCACCCTGCAGCTGTCTCCTTTCCAAGTGGAAAAGCCTTATCTTCCTCAGCTTTTCTGTAACATTCTCCTATCTTTTTACTACTATTACTTCAGCAGGAAACACAATGGGAGAGCAAGGGGGTGAGGGAACCAGGACTGTGCAGAATGCTCAATAACGTAATGAATACTCAGCGACATGGCATAGCCATAGGTGGTGTTTTTTTTTTCTTTTTCCACTCCTAATAACTCATATTATTAGTATTCGAACTACTATTAAGAAATGAACTTTGTTCTGGTATTGTCAGAAAACTATCAGCTATAAGCCCAAATGTTAGAACAATGTCCATCACTTTACATTGTTTTTTATTTTATTTTTGTTCCAAACCAGGATGACCCTGGTTAGATTTATACATTTTGAAGTAAAAAATTAAAGACTTTGGAAAGCCAGTCAATTAAAAACAGAGAACAAAGACTTTTGTTATTGGAGTCTGAAATAGCCCAAAGTGGATTTATTAAGCATAGTCTTTCCATTCAGGGAGCCAGCGGCTATAGTAGCCCTATTCAGGCAAACACTCAATTCTCTTCGAATCCAAGGGAGCACATAATGGTAGCACAGCAAACACAGTTTGTTGCTAAAGTCACCTGCCCGCAAGGAGACTGACGGTTGGGTGTTACTGGTTCAGACTTTCTCAGCTAGTCTATCATTCAAGAAGCAGTCTTTTGTTTCACCCACTTATCCATGAAAATCAACTATATTTTCCTGGTCTTCACCTTCTTCTACAGCCAATGCCTATTATAGGTTTGGCAGTTCTCAACTGACTGAGAATAATGTATGGCCACTGCACCTTCTCATAATCTCTCACCATCGCTTTCCAAACATCCCTCAAAATTGTTATTTATTTATTTTTAAGAACCAGTACAAGAAGTCTGCTCTCTCTGCAAAATTTATGTGGACTCTCTATGCGGGCTGTCTTCAGTTGGGGTTGGTCCTGACTTTCACACGACATCAGCAGCAAAACATGATTAACAGAGATGACAGCAGCTTGTTAAGCTTTTGATATTCAGTGATATATTTATATGCACATTGCAATTTCTCACATTAAGAAAAAAAAAAAAAAAAAACAAATAAACAAAAAAATAAAGGTCAGTCTTAACTGAAACTGACTGGGAAGGTTTGGAGCTAATTGGAATTATTTTGATTTGCTACAGAGAAACTAAAACAGAAGAGGCACTGGGATTAACAACACTTTCATACTTAGATGCAATCCCTTTAGGTTAAGGAATTCAAGAAGAACTTATCGTTCTTTACATGTATTATATCTCATCAATTGATAAATTCATTTAATATTTATATATTTAAGTTTTATTTCTGATGTTCCTCAAAGTTACCAACCAAGTCCTTTGCTATATTTTAAAGAAAAAGCAAACTCCTATACCAACATCTTTCAATAAAGAAGTGTTTACATTCCTAAAATAGTACATCAAAATAATGTGGATAAAACACTTGATTTTTATTTTTTTTTTAAGATTTGACCTCTACTTGCGTGTTATTAACAGTAAATGCAGTATCTAGAACACTTCTTTAATATGCGATTTAGAGTCAGTACTGAACCTTTTTGGAATTTTTCCATAGAATTCCTTCAGCTCTAAGCTAAGGGTTTTCACAGATTGCTTTAATTAGACACTTGAGGCCTAATTTTCTAAGGAGTACTCTACAATTGACTGTACATTATGAATGTTTGCCTGGTTATTCACTTTTTTATGTCCTTAACAAGGGACTTATTTGTTGTCTTCAGAAATGATGTTCTCAGCAGCAGAGGTCATAATCTCAAAAGAAAAAGCATTCCCACAAGCTAATCACCTTTTATTAGAAACAGTCAAATGGCCCATTTGCTCCTAATTTTAGACTCCTAATTCACTATGGGAGTTCTGCCACCTAAATGTGTAATAGGTACTTTCCCTCTACGCAGAACACTGAAGACATTTTCTTCAACAATGACATTTCTTCAGCTAACAAACATTACATATAATTTTCCATACTTTATCATTATTTTCTTGGAGGCAGAGAGGTTACTAAAAATCAGTTTTTCAGGCATTGAATTTTCTTATAACTTTCTCAGAGTTCCGTTTTATAAATGGATTTTATTCTTACTAGCTTATTTTCTGTGTCATAGTTCTCACTGGTGTGATTTGGATTGCACTATTCCACCAATATGTTACAGATAATGGCAGTTTAAGTTGATTAAGATGGTACTACAAGACTATTATGAGATTCAGGTGAGAAAGGTGGAAACACATTGTGCTTTACATCCAGGACAACAAAGCATACTGGATCAACCTTTTTTCATCCCAGGTACTGTGAACTGGTTAGAAACAGGGCAAACAGTATGCTCCTACTCTGTTCTTCAATGAATTCTGTCTGTGAGACATTTAGATGTTTTGTAGTGAAGGTAATCATAAAATGACACTATAAGCAGAAGAGGAATTAGGAAGAACGAAGGCTTGTATGGACTATTCATACGCTTGATTACTAAGTTTCTCTTTAAAACAAGAACTGATTGGCTTTAAAATGGAAAAAGAGCTGAAGGTAGGACAGAATATAGCTGTGTGTTGAAATTTAATCTTGATACTTGAACACTGTGAAGATATGGGAAATTATTTTTACTGAACATTAGCTGCTATTCAATCATCTTCTTTCATGTGCTATCTATGTTCTGCCCCGCTACCACAAACTACACCATCTTAATGCTAAACCACCCCACATCTCCTCCATATTCCTGCTATCCAGGGTTCAATTGTATATTATGACCTTCATCTTTCCACTTTTTGCATTATTAAGTTGAAAAAAGAAACATTAGTAAATTGACCAAATTCTTCAGATTATTCTCTGCATCTTCTGGTACATCTTTGAGCAGAGTAGGTGTAAAAATAACAATTAAAATAAATAAATAAATAAAAGCCATGAAGGAACTGAGCTGCAGACTGAGCACCGATTTTGTCTTTCATATGCAAAGACATAACCTAATAAGGAAGATGGACTGTCTTTGGCACATTCATCTGTGCCATAAATTGGAAAGAATATCTCATGTTCTGTTCCTAGAAATAGACAGTTATTCAGTGTGTCTCTCAATGTTCAAAAAGAGAATTATGCCTTCTGAACACAGTAGCTTTGGCCCTGTGCTGAATGTAGAAGCATAATTTTGTAAGAAAGTTTACTTATCTCAAAACTCATTACACATGCTGCATGCATTATGCCCTTGCTTCTTATAGCAGGATTTCATTAACCTTATATTATTTGAATAGGTATTTCATACTCATTATGCAGTTGATTTTACCTCTTATTTTATTTTTCAACCAGTGCAGCCTTATTTAAACTACATTTGTTTAGAAAATAACCATTTTTCAGATGTGCCAAGGGATGCTTCTCTCATTAAAAAGTCTAAGTTTCATCTTATCTACACATCAAGTCTTATTATGTAAAGGCAAGGGTTAACAAACATCCACAGAAATAGTTACATTCAACGGGTGGAAGTAGAATCAGGTGTTCACAGATGATGATTCCAGCAACCAGAAAATAAATGCAATGTCTCATCTAAATGTCTGCTTAGTCTTTCTGAAAAACAAGTATTAAATTTAAAAATACATGAACTTAAATTTGTCTAAAGCATAACGTAATGGCACTAAAAGAATGAAAAAGAGAACAGCCCCTGGAAAATGCTGGCAGCCATATACTGAAATATGAATTCTCCTGAAATGGATTGAGATAAAGACAGTTTAACAGGACAGAACAGGAAAGAAAAACAACAACAGTAATAAAAGAATATATAAAACAAGTGATGCACAATGCAATTGCCCACTGTTGACTAATACCCAGTCCACTCCCAAGCAGCCCCCCTGCCAACTCCCCCAGCTTTACTGTTCAACATGCCACCACATGGTGTGGGACATCCCTTTGGGCAGCCTGGGCCAGCTGCCCTGCCTGTGTCCCATCCCAGCTCCTGGTGCACCCCCAGTCCCCTCGCTGGCAGGGCAGTGTGAGGAGCTGGAAAGGCCTTGGCTCAGTGTGAACACTGCAACAACTAAAACATCCGTGTGTTATCAGCATTATTCTCATCCTAAACCCAAAACAAGGCACCGTACCAGGTACAAGGAAGAAAATGTAACTATCCTAGCTCAAACCAGGACACCGTGGTCCTTTGGAAGGGCAAAGTGGCTTTAGACAAAGTAACTTTGAACAAAACTAAGTTTAAGAAGTAATTTTGGCTTATAGAAACAGAGAGAATAATAAAATACACTGCTACATACATAGCTTGTTTAGGTCTCTGATGTTTCTAATTTGGCAACAAGTGTTAGCAGGTAATTTATCGTGATTCTGTAACCTGATTCTACAACTCAATTCCCGTAACACAGGAACAGCAACACCATCTCAAGTCACGTAGCCCACATTTCAAATAAATGCATGAGTGCTTGTGTAACATTCAATGCTTGTGTAACATTCATCTACTGTAAGGGAATAAGAAATCTGAAAGTCCGTGGATAAACATATGATACCCTCCTCAACTGGGATTTGAACGAATTTAGCAAATAAAGTACTGGACCACTTTCAATGAAAATTTTTAAATAAATATTGAGTATTTGTGTACTGAATGAGATTTGAGACTAGTTTTTAGGAAAACAGGCACAAATCCTTGTAATTAAAATCTGTATCATAATATGTGTGCAGCTCCACTGCAGTTGCATGTGAAATCCAACTGTAAATCTTCTAATTCTTGGCCTTGCAACATTAACAATTCTACTGTAACGTTTTTCAAAGTAGTAGATTAACCCCTGCTCCTCTACCACCCCAGCAATTCTCTCATTGTATTTCTAAACACTTGGATTACAGATCGGGACTTTTTACTCTACCATATATGTCTTTCTTTTCTGTTTAGGGGGACAGTACACAAATAATGTAATGATTACACCAGTTGGAATAGATATGAAACAGATCATCTGCCATTGTACAAGCACTGATCATTTACTCAAAGTAGGGGCTAGGAGCAGACTTTTCTCTAAAAATAATATGTCAAAGCTGATCAAAACCAAACCTACACAAAGAATAAAATTTAATATATGAGATTTGATCTAATCAGTTCACTCTACTTGCACTCTCTCTCCTTCAAGAATTCAGTTTTTAACTTAATATCAGAGAGCAAACCCTCTCCTGTCAATTAATTGCTATGTGCCTATTAGATACATAGCAATAGTGGGTATTTGTTTTTTGCAACCATAGTGATGAAATGTGTTTTTTGGCTAAAGAACTCTAAGCAAGTATCTGCCTTTGTTTAATTTCAGAAAATGTGAACAGTCATCTAACACCAAATAATAGGGATTTGGGGAATAGAACTTCAAAATAAGTTTTGCAACATTTTTCAGACACCAGTCTACCAATGTGATTTTTTGATTAATTGAAAAAATATATGCATGTATTACAAAATATGCAAAGATTAAGACAAATCTGACTATCTTACAGGTTCGTTATTTAGTGCTGTATTGTGGATGAAGTTTCTCTGAAATGCTTCAGATTTTTATTCTTGAAGACATTTTGTTTCTGTTAACTGCTTAAGGTCCTACATTTATACCTTTTAGATCTGTTTTAACAAAAGTTAACAGAAATTACCAGATAAATCTTTCTTACTTGATTCAGCTGTTAATGGTAATTTTAAACTATAAATGCTTAAGGAATTTAAGAGTTGGAGTGTTTGTTCTTAGTTGACAATCCTGAGCTCATGATCCATCAAAGTCAATAAGACTCTCTTAGCTCAGTTGGTCAGGTTCGTAATGAATGGCAGATGCTGTATAGATCAACATTGAAAAGATGGTATCACTCAAGAAGGACTGCCAAAGATTCTCAGCATCTTTGTACAGATTTACATAGAAGAAAATATAAGCATTGTTTGTTTTAAGGCTGTTAAAGAATGTAATATGCCACAACTCTATACTGAAAAACAATATAAATGGAACACTCTATGCCTGATGCCAAAGTTACTAAAGCATTGACTGAATTCACTGGCAAAAGTATTTTCACTCTAGTCAAAATGTAAAAACAAATGAATGAACAAAAACAAAGGAAAACTAACAATCCAAACAACAACAACAAACACCTTCCTACTCTAGCATAATTCAAAATGTTTGGGGTACAGAAATTGTAATCACAGTATCAACTAGAAACATCATGGCAGCTGCAGGTTCCTTTTATTCAGTGATTTACATTTCAGTGATCTGATTATTATTATTTCCACTCCTCAAAAATTTTAACACCCACCTCTTCTTGCAAAGTTATGGAAACAATTTAAGCATTTTCTACAGTACACAGAATAACCTAACTTTCAAGACAATTTGCAACAAAGCAGAAACTCTAAAGGGATACAATTCTATTCTAGTTTATTCATTCAATACTTGTTTTACAAAATCTCTTACATACATGAAACCACACAAAATATAACAGTATGGTTCCGAATGAATTAAAAATGCACTTAATATTTTCTCACTGGATTAAATCCAGTTGACTAAAACAATGGAATAGCTCTTGATTTATAAAAATGTGACTGAAAATAGAACATATTTCTTTCATTATCGAAAGAACAATCCCCTCCAAAAAAGCAAATGAAAAAACAACCTCTCATTTTCCCCAACTGCTACATAGAATGCAGTAAAATTCTTCTGACAACACTTCTCAGCTGAGTTTTTAGATGAAATATTTTAAAGGTGTTGGGTATCCTTATTTTTACATGGTTTTAGCAGTATGGAATTAGAGGTAAAGATCTTGTGGAAGAGTTTGATGTGACAAAAACTGTAGAGATTGAAATGAAATATAAGAGACTACATTATTGTATGCGTTCCAGAAACTCTACTTTTTTTTTTTTTTTTTTCTTTTTTTTGTCAAAAGCAAAACTCATCTGATTGGAATTACACTGCCCAGCTGATATTTCTCATGTATAGAAGCCATCTACAGCCACAATATTTTGACATGTGAAAGAAACACTAAATACTGTCAGTAGAGAAAAATGCCTTTTACCACCAGTAGATCCTATTCCTAATTGCTTTGAACTTTATATCTTACATGCTAGTTTCACATTCTTTTGTGGCAAGAGTCTTCTGTCTGTTGTGAAACAAAAGGTGCACCACCACTTAGTTGTGTAAATATTCTTCTGTCCAAGTCCTGATTTCCACTTTGATGAGAAGGCCCAGCATATCCACAGCTAAACTATTGTTAATGGCTCATCCATGCCAGTATGAGCTCCCAGTAGAATTTCTAGATAAAAGAAATTCTATGTTCTAATTTTAATTCTAATTCTAATGTTCTTTATCTGTCTGGTTGAAATAGTGAATACATGTTTTAAATAGATGAGTCTCTTCTGGCTAGATAAACTAAATTAACATTGCAGAAGGCCAGTGGTATCAGATAACAGCAATTATTATTTTAAAATTTATAATAATTTCCCTTTGTCTAATTTCTGTTTGGAGTACTGAAACAAAGTTTCACGTCACCCATCACAAAAAATAAAATAAAATAAAATAAAATAAAATAAAATAAAATAAAATCAGGGAAAATGAAATATCTGACCTTGATAGCTAAGTGATAACTTCAGATGAAATGGTTCAGACAAGTTTGTCCTTATCTGTTACTCCTTACCATAGCATCCCCTTAGGACACTACAATATATACAAGCAATCTGAACTTGTACCTCAACCCTCACATTTCTATACACAAACTTTGCCTGTTACGTAACTCCATTATAGTTGCAGAAATGTACTGTCACTCAGCAATTGAATTTGGCTTGTCCACCAGTTTTCTGTTCAACATTCAAATTACCTTGTTTTCTCAAACAAATGCATGACCTGTTAGATTTGGCACTCAATTGCAAGAGCTCCTTTTTTCCTCACTATGCTTAAACAGTATGTTACACATTTTCAAAAGGACTCCTGAAACAGCAGTAGGGACAGAGAGTGTTATCAATCTTGAAACCATTTGTAACTCCTGCAATAACAAAAATGAGAAAATCCTCCTTTTAAAAAGTAACCAATTTTAACCCTCATAGCTATTACAGTGTTAAGGCGTGATTCTCAAAAGTTAAAAATCAACATGAATAAACAGAACATTGAAATACTTGATTTTTAAGTTATTCTCATCATTTTGGAAGACCTGTCTTTGTTTTAACATTCCTAAAGGTGGAAATTACAAGTAAAGAATTTCAATGTTAACTCACCAGTTACAAATCCAAAAGCTGAATATTCAGCTTTTGACTGTTTGTTCTTAAAACAAACCTATTGAGGTTTAAGATAGTTCTAGAAAATATTTAAATGCTAATTTTAAAGACCCCAAAATCTTGTTCATGGAACTTGGAATTCTATGAAAAAAATGTCCGTTACTATAGTCTTCATTTATTTTGTCTTCTAAAAATTTGCTCTGAATTTTTTAACTTGCCATATAATTATGAAAGCACTATATCTAAAAGCAGAGACATCAGTAAAGGCTCAGATTTGAGTAAGTTCACAACAGCTCTACTCACTGTATGTGTAAGAAACACCTTTTCATTATACATAGATGACTTAATTCAATTCCCTGAATGTGATACACAGCCTGATTTTTAACCAGTTTTCAAAAAACAAACAAACAAACAAAAAACACTAATGGGCACAAATAACAGCTTAGGCAAGTGCAAGCTGATTAGCTGCATTTAAAACAATTGTCCAAAATAGCCCTATAAAGCTATAAAGTGTCTTAGTAAAACTAATCTATCCCATGTCAGAGAGATACAAGAGCCTGTATTTGGCTTGTCTTCAGATTCACGGATCTCAGACTTCAAAGTGATTTTCTTCTGGCTAAGAAGTGTGCAGAGTATGCATGTAATCCCTCCAAGAGTCTACCTAATTGGGCCAATCTTTGTGACTTTAAATTGACCCCACATTGAGCTATATTGTAAAACAAGTTAAACACCAAGGTTTCCTGACATTAGGCAAGTTTATAAGGGAACCATGTTAACTAAGCAGCATGAACTATATTAAAATTAACAGTTTATGTTTGCATAAGGTTCCCAGCACCAATTAAATGATATTTAAAATGATAAATAGTTATGTTTCAGTGAAAAAGAAAGTTTGTAATTACTATGAAGGTCTTTTTTAACAAAGTAGAAAAAGAAAGACTCTCCAAACCACAGAATGAGAGAAATTGCCTAGATGGGGAACAATAGGTTCAATCTCATTTTCTGTATAATGCAGAGCAGTAATTTGAACTGCTATCCTAGGTGAGAAGACTGACATCCATGAAAGGGAAAGGTTCTTAGTGACAAGGTTTCTCCGACTGACAATTTTACCATTTCTAAATAACAAAATGGTCATCAGGGTAGCGGACAAGTGTATGAATGATCATATATCCCAGCACACCTAGGATGCTGGAAATGACATGCATATATTTTATTAAATATATGTATTTATTATATATATTAATAAATATATATATTTATATTTATTTATATAAATATTATATCTATATATATTTATTATATATATTAATAAATATATATATTATATATATATAATAAAAAATATTCCTATGTTATCTGAAAAAATACATATATTTATATTCTGGGTGAAAAGAGCGAATCTTTTGGAAAAGTTCATTTGTACTAAGAACATGAAGCAGACATCACATTTATGCTCTTTTTAAGTTTTACAGACAACATCAGAAATACCCCTAACTATGCAAAAGCCTAACAATAATTCATATGATTTTTAACTTGATCATGCAGACCTCGTCTCTGATAAAATACAACAAAGCTTGTATTATTTTCTTCTATGGATTTTTTTAGTGCCTTTTGAACTGTTTTACCTCATTCATGGTTCTTATTTTTGCCTTGTAATTGAATAATTAAAAATACATATTGTAGAAATATATCAACTGCATATTGGGGTGAGACAGAGTAAGAATGGGACTCTATTCATTTATTTTTCCTATTTGTTGAAAAAAAAACATTCTCATACTATAATGATAGACTAACAAACTTAAGTGCAAGGTATTACCTATAACTAAATTACTAGTGCACAGCAAAATGCATACAGGTAAAATCAAACATTGTAGATGGGAAAAGCACATCTTTCTATCATCCCCCTACAGCCTTCTTGTTTTGTTTTGTTTTCCTTTTTTTTTTCCCTGAGTGACAGCTGACATGTGGTACATGAATAAATAATTTACTTTCCATATATAATAACTTTCAAGCTTTCAAGGATGTTATCTCAGGAAGAGGTAAACTAGCATTATCCAAAGAGAAAATAAAGCTTGATGTCCTGGAAATGAAGCTCAAAGTATTATGATCTTCTCTGACAAACTATTAAGAATTTATCCAAAGTTAGAGCTAGCAGGAAGAACTAGATTTCCCTTTAAGAATGTAGTTCCCAAACCACATTGTTTAATTAGGCAATGTTGCCTCCATTGTTTTATATTAAAAAAAATGTAATAACAACATGGGTAATATATCACCAAAAAATATTCTTGTCGCCCTGAAAAAAATTGAGTAACTACAATAAAAAGTATTAAAGATGTCAAATAAACACATTATGTTTTTAAAAGGTTGTGTAAGAAGTTCTATATGCACATATCAGCACTGCCAATGGAATCAGAAAAAGCAGAGAAAGCAGCATATTACCCCCAAACTGCTGAATATGGCTGGGAATATCTGATCTGAACATATCTTTGTGCATACATCCTGATTTTATACAGATGGCTAGCACAAACAAATTGTGTCTTTCAATCTCCCATTACAGGTCACAAGATGTCTGGATCGTAATTGATTGCTTTACCAGATAAAGATTAGGTTCTTATAAACAATGAATGTTCCATGTGTCTAACACATTAGTAGATTAGACATCTGGCTGTAAAGTGATCTCTTCAATGAATAAAATAGTTCTAATTATAGTAATAATAAAATGCATTATTGTACTTTATCTACCAAACAACCTTATAAAAACTAAGCAGATGGTGACATTTTATATGAAATCATAAACATATTTAAAAACCTGTCTCTCACCTCTAAATATACTCTGCAAAAGAAAATAAAAAGTTCTCTTCCATACTAAAAATCTCAGAAAGAATGTCATATATTTGTCTAGCAACCATCTGTATCTCTGCTCATATAGTACCCAGGCCCAAAATAAGTCTTCACAGAAATGTATATACAGGCAGATTTAAATGGGTGAGCTTGTAAATGACCTTGTAACAATATGTTCTCTTTTACTTTGCACTTTCATTAAGTGTTAGAGTTTAAAAACAGTGCCTTGTGGTAAATTTGAAAGGATATTTCTAATTAGTGATATGGTAGTAAAAACATTAGTTGACATGTAATTTGATTTAAATTTGGGGGAATTTTCAAATCATGTTTAGAGCTCTCAAAATTATTACCAGTCATACATTAAACCCTTTCAGTACTTGTATCTAAAGACTTCCTTCAGAAGTAGTGTTTCATTTGCTCTATACAGCAATTTTTCACAACACTCAAACATTACAATGTTAATACATAGGTTACGATCATATGGTCATGTCTCCCTCTAGTGCCTGTATCTGTTCTCTATAGTTTTAACTGGATTTTAGAGGTTCCAGTCTGTAGATCCTGATGTTTGGTATAGTCATCAAAAAAATTCAAAGAGAAGTAGGGTAGAAGTGAGGTATTTGCTAGGTACCTATAAATATTTACTAGTTTTTTTTTTTTTTGGGGGGGGGGGAGGATAAGGTAAGAGGCCAATAAGGCAAATACGAACCGAATTCGTATTTTAATTTAGTCTTCATCATTCTTTTGATCTCTCCACAGACTTTATTTTAGATTTAATAACTAACTTCTTCCTTACCAGTGGGAAGGTATCACTGAAAAGTTAAGATACCTTACTATTAAGTTCTTTTATCCAAATCTTTATACAGTGCAAAAACACTATGTCACCATAAAATATAGAGGTTATTTTAAAAGTTCTTGTTTGGATTGAAAAAAAGAAACGTAACACTTGGTTTTTGTAGGCTTTCCAAACAAGTGGCCTCATGCAAAGTGACAGATGCAAGGATGTGAAGAAGTTTAGGGTGTTTTTCTTTTTTCCTACGCACTTTCATTACTGCTTAAGCTCCTACTGGTAGGAAAATTATGTTTGCAGTACAACACATCAGTCATATCTCATGTCTTCTGTTATCAGATACTACAGATTCTAGTTATTGCTGTTTAATGGTGTCTTGTAAGACAATGCCAAGTGGACAAATACATTAATTTGAAGTTAATTTCAATATTCACCTTTCTACACTAAGTTGCATTTGCAGATGTAACTGAATGCAGCTGCACAATTTCTTTGTGTCTGCAGCCTGAAACATAAAGGGGTTAAAAACCCATAGAGCCAGTGTGGAATCACTGCAGTACTCGGACATCTCTTGTATTGAAAGTGTTACTATACAGCCTATAATACTAAGTCATTTCAACTCTGTCTGAGTAAATAAAAGTATATTAACAACTCTTGTTTATTGTGCCTAACATGAGACCCTTGTTTTTGTTGAATTCTGCAGGACACTCTCTCCTAAATTCATGCACAGAAAAACATCCTGTTTAGCCATATCACTCATCCGATTTTTTATACCAATTAATTAATTAATTAAGAACTGGTAAGTTCTTACCCATCAACCATGAAGTAATACTTTTAACCATATTTTCCTAGGTATATCTAATACTGAAAAAAAAAGTCTATTCTTCTGCTAGGTAACAGTTCTGTTATTCTTTTGTTACCCTGAGTCATTTTTCACTCTATACTCAGCCTATCTACTCTACAACTCATAAAATAAAATCACCAGGCAGTAAATTAGAAACCTAGGTCAAATGAATCTACTGTATGAACAAAGAGAACACCTAGGAATTCAAAGTCCTATCAAGTTTCCCAGCCAGTGAGATGGGTGAAACTATTTTATTTGGAAAATATTTGTACTGTGACCTTCTGACTAGCTGTTTTCCCAACATCCCCTTGTGTTTTGGATGAATTTTGGTCATTTGCAATCATTTAATTTTTTTGTGTTCATTTTCAGAGAATATTTGCATTAACAATCTCTAAGGTAGAAAACAATTTCACAGAGCTATCACAAGTATTTCTGTTAGAAAATATTAAATGAATATGTACAGTATCAATGGTGAGAATACTAAAGCATTTATAAAGTAGGGAAACCAACCCAGTTTCACCATCTAAATAATGTTCAGTATTTGTAGAGCTTCATGGTTTTGAGCTAAATGGAATAAGGAAAATGCCATAAACGGCTTTTAATTATAATACAAGAAATAAGAGATGTTCTCATGCATTTCATTACAATTAGATCTACATATAAAGTTACTATCTTGAGTTTGAAAACCAGCTTAAGAATAGGAATTCTTAAAAGAAAGATAAATTCTAAATTGAAATACAGACATTATGAATAGAAGCAACAGAGCTATCCTTATCTGGGACATTTACAATACGATTGCTCAAAACCTCTGTTTGCTAGGAAATGGGCAAGAAAGTCCGAAGATTTATTACTCTGTTGTTTAAAGGAAGGTGTCTGTGCACTATTAACAACACCGTGCCCTTCAGTCTCCAAACAATTGGAGGGCATATGCTCTCATGCCTGGATTGCCAAAAGAATGAGAACTTAGAACAAAATTTATGATGTTAAATAAGTGAATTTTTAAAGCTATTTCAGCCTAAAACTAGTCTATCACAAAAAGAAAGTAATAATCCCACAAAAGGTATTGGTATTTTTCCTCTGATATGTCAGAAAACCATTTTTTTTTGCTGAGATAACATCTGCAATAGCAGCATATTTTTAGATTTATCACATTTTTTTAAGTGGGAAGATAACTATTTTTATATTACTACAATCTCCTTCTCTCCAGTCATTCTTTCACCCTTCTCTCCCTTTCAATTTAATGTGTTTTTCTTTCTATCACATCTGAATCACTCTTAGAAATAATGAAAATAGTGCCCTCTGAAAATTGTACCTCAGACTACATACCCCACCTGTATATGTGTATACAAGTTGAGTCTCAGATCTCAAAGGTAGGGAGAGGGCTGTTGTATTATTCATTACATTTCTCAGCTGCAAGGATGATACTTTGAAAAAAAACCCTATGGATGCTGAGAGTGTTCTAGCAACTGTGCACATTAACGTGCCTTCATGAGTTCAAGAAAACATTATTAGGCAAGTTAAAGTGGACTGTTAGTGTAAGTGCTTTGATATTGCACAATCTATGTTTCACAACATAAAAATGCTTCTTAGAGGAAAGCCTTTAGGAGCAACGGAGTTTTTACATCAAAATGTTTTCATCAGGAGTATGCACACACACACAAAAATTAAGATGCAAGCCTATGCACAGGGGGCTTTGTGTACCCATGGGCTCTCCAAAGAGCTGGAACAGAATCTGATGTTACTACTGAGAATGTGAAGAAAAATCCAAGCTCCTATCCCTTCTGTGGGAGTAGCTGCTCAGATGTCCAGTTATGCTCTCATCACAAACAACAATCAAGCTCACAGGAACATTGGCAATCACACACTTCTCCGTATTTAATATTGGCCTCCCTTTGTTCAGTTAATTCAGTTCTCTTCTTCCATCTTAGCTTCAAACAAAGGCTTGGGAAACAAGAGTGAAAGCCAAAAACCAACTGAGTCCAAAGAGATAATGATCTCTCTTTCTTCATGTTAACTCTGATGGATGTGACAAAGTTCCTTTCTCAGCCCTCGCACATTCAATAAAGGATTCCATTGACTAGAACTAATCAAGCTTTACTAAAAATTGGCAGTTAATTAGACACCGAATTTTCTTCCAGTTCAGACTGGTTTTGCATTTTAAGACATCAGAAGATAGAAGGCCATTTTGTATTAATCACTGAAAAAAGGTCACAAGTATCATGTTGTATTAATATGTTTCTTTGTTATTGGGCAATTAAAAACCCTAAAAGTGGTATTATGACACTTGCTGGTCAATTCATCAGCTGTAACATGCAGTGTGTAATCAGCTCAGCATTACTACTTGCTTGACGTTCTCAAAATGACGGTGGATATGCAGTCTGCATATTTGAATGTCTGCACAATGCATGAGCAGCATCAGGTTGTGATCTTGACCTCACTAACCCTGGATTTGATCTGAGGTAGTACCAGCCATATAACACAGTTTGCTTACATATCTGATCTGCAAAAGGAAGAAAAAATAAATAACATTTTCCTCCCACTTAAATCAATGAGCTTGCTCTCTGTTGCAACATAGCATATGTAGGCCAGGATCTAAAAAAAAAAAAAAAAGATAAACCTTTGTAAATCTATGTCTAGACTTCTGTATCATATTTTTTCTGTAAGAATAACTCTATTTACCTAAAAAAGCAAACCTTAATATTGACCTTCTATTTTATATTGCACTGTGTTTAAGAACTGTGTCTATAAAATTAATGCAGACCTTAGCTGTAATTGCAACACATTTATTAGTACAATGGAAAGATTTTCTACCCATTCCAACATATATTTGCTAAATCTTTAGAGGTCACCTTTAGGGTAAGCTTTTAATGAAGTCCATCAGCTTAAAATCAGCTGTTTTAAAATGTTTATTTTTCTGGATCAAGCATAATTTCCATGTCCAGTACAATGCAACATATATTAAGGCATGGATGTTGCTGAAGCTATTTACATTGGCTTAATGATTTTCAATATATAACAAAGCAAATAAAAGGACTACCTAATTTCACTTGATTTTGAAGCATCACCGTTGAATGCAAAGTGTTCTGGTAATTTTTTTGAAATTGTCGCCCAGCTTTTAGTTTGGTTTAGAAGCAACTAACTGTCAAAAGCTGAAGGTTGTCTTAAGAGAATGTACTCTTCTGTTACTTTAGTTCTGCAGTGTTTTTTCCTTGTATTAATAGAGAAATGCATGCATTGCTCTATGACTTTTAATTGACTGTGCTTATGGAGAATCTTAAGATGAGACACATTAATGGAGATAAGGAGAATGCTTACAGAGATGTATGAAAGTGTTATTTTTCATAGTTAATTACAAAAACTGTAATTTATTCTTCATAACCAAACTTGATATGACATGTTAGATAGCAATGAACTAAAAATTGTGGTGGATAATGAACTATGGACAATGAACTAACAAAATGGCACTACTAGGCATGAAGAAATCGTTTTAAGAGAAATGTTTTTCAGGTTTGAGCTGCAGAAAAATAAGGAATTCCTTGACTAGAATAGCGGACTACTGGAAGAACATTATGGAATATCAGATCAGTGGCAGGTTCTGATACTATTAGTAAGCAACGGTACTATATAAATTACCTTATTGGCTTGACGGGAAAGCAGAATATTGCTTCACGTGAATAAATTTATTAGATATGTTCTTTCACCAAGTTGAATATTCATTATTATTCTTCCTCTCTCCCCTCCTGTACATGCTTGCGTTATGGAAAGGTGAGGTTAGCCAAAGTACCTGTCCATTTAAACAACTGGACATAAGCTGCTCCCCACAAATCAGTGGGGTAATCCTGCAGTCCCACACCACAGCAAGGGAAAAACAGAGGAGAAATAATGATTCTGAGTCATAATTCTTTTCCTGACTGGAAATGGACTCATGGACTGAACACCTTTGCATAGGGTGGGTCAGAGAAATGAAGTTTAAACAACAAATATTACACCTTAAAATGGAATCAATGGAGTACAGTGAGGGTCAGCTATAACCATAGCACGTACAGACTTCTGCATAAAAGTTGAAAGTCCATTCTTTGTACTTGACGAGTTCCACATTTCAGCTGATGCTGTAATTCCTTGCTGAATACTGTCATGTGAAGTAGATGACAAACTAAGACAGCTTGGATTGAAAATTCTGCTCATCATGCAAAGGCAAGATGTTTGCAATTTTGTGACAGATTTTCCTATATTGAACTCATGTCTACAGATGTTTAGATTTTAGGATGCTTTAAAGTCCAGATTATTTTTTGACTAGTACTTAACACTTTTGCTGACTAAAAAATGAGTAAACTCCAGTTCTTTGTAAACCGCATTAGCAGTTAACACTTCAGTACCGGATATCTGTACAATAGTATTTATACTCCAAAAAAAAGAAGTCTTAAAACAAATGCTGCCAGATAGAAGATTAATGAAATATTATTATTTTTTTCTCCTGGCAACAGAATTCTGTCTTTCGCTAAAAATATTTTAACTGATGAATGTATTTTTGTCATATTCATATCATTTTCTGTAGAGAAGAAGAATGAAGTTTCAATGAGCAAGAATCAGTCATACTGAATGAATATATCATAAAAAAACAAGTCAGAAATTCTGCCTAACTCAGGTGATTATACTTTTAGTATCAAACCAATATATATGTTGAAATATATGATGATTCAGACCAGTCATAATAAGTGTTTTCAAAGTAATTACTCCTGAACATTGTGTATAAAGTCAATTGAAATGTATTTTTTAAATAAGAATTTAATAAGAATAAAAAAAAAATCATTCTAAAGTAGAGTTACAAAATTTGTAGGAAGAATTCAAAAGAGCAACAAGTAATTACAAACAAAACAACTTAAGTTGGAAGAAAAAAAAATACTCCAACGTGACAAAAGAATAGGTTTTGCTTTCAGATAGAGTCACTAGATCAATATTGAATTTTCTCAGCTGTGAATGGTAGGACATGGATTTGAATCATGCAGGCATGAATTTGTTATGCTCAGTAACAAGCCAGTTTTTGCCTTACCTATGCATTTTGGAGAAAAGATTTGCATGTTTTCATTCTCACTGAACACTCCTGAGAAAGCTGAGAACAAGCAAACTGTCCCCACAGCTTACATGAGGAAAAGATTTCTGTTTATCATAATGATCTCTCACATAACAACTTTTTAATCCTCTGTTAAGAGGAATGAGACAGCTGCATTTGAAGCCCTTCCTCCAGCTGTGTATTGCTCAGTTGTTGTTTTTTCAAGGAATTCAGGGACTTGTGTAATTAGACTGAAGGGAGATTGGGTCATGCTTAACAGTTAATTCTGCTAATATAGCTGATGTGTCCAAATGTTCCTTTGGGGTATGTGTGTAAATATCTTCTCTTGGTAATTCTCTACTCTACACTTCTTATCATAATGACTTGGCAGCTCCTTCAAATATCTACAGTCTATGTTCATCGAGTTTTAAGGTAAATATATTAGGATGCAATTTCTCATTTATTAATTAACAGTGCAAGCAATATTACAAGGATACCAGATTATGAAGAGTGGACGTGAAAATAATCCATAAAGAAAGATTAGGAATTCCACACTGCTGAATACTTCTAAAATTGCAACTTTGTTGACTCATCAATGACATGTAATTCAACAGCTGTCTTACAGCCTTTCATTCAGATCATTTATGTTGCAGTTAGACTACTACTGATCCTGAGCTAAGGTTCAGTTTAGTAGAGGTAATGGAACTCAGTATTTTACAGAATCAGGCCAGAGACAGCAAACTTTGTAGCTCCCAAAAAGGTACAAGAAGGGCCAGAAAGATGTTAGAATAATTGAATATGTTTCAAAACAAGTAAGCTACTATGAAGAAAAAAAAAAAGTAGCAAGCAATATTCGTGAAAGTTATACAACTAAATGATGCATCATGTTACCATCACACAGTAGCAGAGAAGGGAATAAATAATTCAACCAGGAAGAACAGCAACACGGAGTTAACCACCACTAGACTAAAGAGACAAACATACTTTTCTTTGTTCCAGTACTGAAATGACGTAAGGTATTTCACCTGTTCTCTTTCCCCCTTGCTATTCTGATCTTATATTCTTCAGAGACACGTCCCTTGATATGTTTTGTACAGGACAGCTCCTTAATCATGATTATAATCACCAGGAACAATTCCCATATAAAACCAAAACAAAACAAAATATGAGTTGGTTATGAATTCTGTTCTTGAGAAAGGAAATAAAACAACAGAGAAATAACAGAAATGTCTAAAAGCAAAATCACAATTAAAAATCTTAACACTGGAATTGCATGACTTATTGAATACAACACTCTGCTTCAGTTGTTAGATTAGCTCCTAATTTCCATATAATCAATTTAATCAATGGTGTCATTCAAAACCCAAACACCATGCAAATACAGAGTCCTGATCTATCAGGCATTTTCAGGTTACACCTAGCACATACCAACAGGAGTAACCTACTTCCAAGTTTCAGCTGTTACTGCAGTATGTCTGTGGACAGAAACAGCAGGAATATGGCACTGCCTGCCTGTATCAGGAGTGAGGAAATCAGGGCCCACAACTTCAGTTTCTAACTCATGATTCTCTGAGATCTCTAACTGCTTCCTGATCCCTGCTCTGGATCTCCCCGTGTCTCTGTATCACCAAGCTATTAGTCACAGAGTATGTCTGCATTAAGGCTTTATTTTAGATCTACAGTACACTGTTTTCGTGAATATCTCCCCCACCCCCACTTTACTGTACCTTGGATCAGATCACAGAATTTCATTTCACTTGGAGGAGGCTTAACTAGAAGACTCAGTCAAATTGTCATCAAGTGCTCTGTATGGTAGATTCTCACAGGAAGCAACTACCATGCCTTCCTTCCCTGTTTCTCATCTCTTGGTTTGTAAATTTTAGTTAGTTTTAGAGAAAATCAAAACATATGGTGCAACAGAGTAGATAATAGCTATTTGATTTTTCAGGAAATATTATTAAATAACATGACCAACCAATCAAAGTGCAATATTTGCACCTATTTAGCATACTCCAATCATTGCTAATAGCGTCATAAACAACAACAACCAATAGGGAGTTTGAGCAAATCCTCACAAAAATGATATAGCAGTAGATGAACAGCATGGTATAAAATTGTCGCCATCATCCTCATCATCATTTCATTATCACCACTTGCAGCATTCTTTTTCTCCTGAATTACCTCATGCTATTTATGTCTCTGTGTGCTACAGACCCCACCAAGAAACCTCTGCGTCTGTCTCAACCCTGTGTGCAACAGTGTCCTCTCTGCCTTCTACAATGCATTCTGTTACTTTTCTTCCACCCAGTAGGACAGGGTAGAGTGCTTCAGGGGTTGCAAATGAAAACAAAACAAAACAAAAAGAAGGGAAAAAAAACAGGCACCAGTGAGATCTTCTTGCTCTGCTAATACAAAATCTTACAATTCACCACTACCAATGAATGCAGCTCTATTGTACTAATGTACCAACTAAAGACAAAAAGTCTTTTCCTGCCATTAGCTCATAACGAAAGAGGCCCTGCCCAACTAAGTGTTCTCACAGTGCATGGGAACTTTCTTCAGCTCTTGAATCATTCTAGACATGCTGTGAATAGCTCTCTGTCTTCATGAACTAGAGGACGGAACTGTGACGTGGAAGACGAAGATAAGACTCCTCTGGAATAGCTCAGATTCTGCCGGTCTGGCCCATAAAAATCTAGGAACATTCTTACTTCCTTTCCCATGGTCATAAACTCTGGATAGAATGTGGAACTTGTGTCAAAGGGGAAGACTACTTAGTTAGTGAGTTATGTTGCTTATCCTTATTTAAGAATTTGTCTGAATCAGACAATCGCTATCAGAAACATCCTCCTTTGCTAAGAACCGTGGGGGTATTTTTGTCTTGTAGGTTTTGTTTGAGATGGGGAAAATCCTAATTTAAGACTTCCTGGACTCCTTTTCTTCTTTGTCTCCCATATACAATCTTGGCTCTTGGACAGTTTTGGTAAGGCCTCTCATATTTTAGTGCTCAATAGGACCAAACTCAAACTGAACTGTGTAATGATATTTCAAATAAGTTGATAAAGAGTTGAAAGTTACAGGAAAACCAAATGAATAACGAGAAAATCATTGCTGAACAGAAAGGATGATATAAAGGCAAACTAGAAAACAATGTAGAGTAACAGATGAGTAGAGAGTTAAAACTTCCTCTGACTGATTCTTCTGCCTCTGAAACCTCAATCAGCAAGACTATCTTCTCTTGGAGACCATTGATTGCCACTAAACCACAATAAAATGTGAAGAAAATATGAAGAAAAAACAATTCAACTTACCGAAGTTGGTTGTAAAAACATTCTCTTCCCATCTGTTCCTGAGAAAGTAGTTATTATGGATGGCAGTGTACGGGTCACTACTCCCTTAGGGACACTGAATACGAGCAAGAGAGACTGGTTTTATACTGGCAGTATACTGGCAGCATTTAGCATTTTTCTACATTTGGATAGATTCCAATCATTGTTCTGTTTTGAACATGAAAGTATTGGGGCACTGGGTATATAACAGATTATTTTTATAGTACCTTTTATGAGCCTACTTTTTTGGATTTATATATATATATTTTTGTCTGAATTAATTTTTTTTATCAATTTATAAAATGTACATCAATGAAACTACATTCAGCACGTAAAACAAAACTATAAATGTATTACAAGATTCACAAAATCCAAACACAATGAATATTTTCATGAGACTTTGTTAGCTGTACAAAAGCAGTTCAGATTATCACTCTTTTCCATCTACAACAAGTTTGCATGACAATTCATTGGCTATTCTGAACAAACATCACCCACTTCATGCCAAGAATTCTTATTAAAGCATGACTTGACATCAGCTATTTCTGATCATTTTAGGATAGAGAGTTGTGGTACAACTTGATCAACAGCTATTAAAAGCTGTGACTCAAAAGTACTATTTCTCTAACCTAATCCTTTCTATCTCTTTTCTAGACTGAGGAACATTCTTATTTCACTTGCCACTCCCAGTGTGATTTTCTGTGTGAGCACTCAAATCTTGTGGGCTTTGCTATTCTGAGGAGGCACTGCAAATGTAGACACCACACAGACAAGTATACAGAACAGTATGTGCACCAGAGTACGTATGTACCAAACAGAGGAAACACATACTTAAATATTCAGAATAGCTAACAGAATTTTAAACTAAATGAAAGCAAGAAAATGAAATTAATACTTTGGGATAATCAGAACTATTTCAGTCCAGCACTTTGTGTTTTATTCTTCGTGAAAATTAGTAAATTCAAGAGAGAACATTCAAAAGCTTCAACAAAAATGAAGACAGTTTAGAGTTAAGACACCTGGTACAAACCAGTAACCCAATGACTGTTGTAATTACCTCCAATAACATGTCATTACTATAGGACTGAGCTGAAGCTTTTTGGATAGCTCAGCCAGGCAGCTTAGTAGCAACTGGTCAAATAATATAATTTCCTAGATCTTCATGTTCAACAACACATTCCTTTTTTCCTCTGGGAATAATGTTGTTATTAGTACTGTTCTCTACAAGTTATTATTATTTTCTTACAGTAATACATAAGGGTGGCACTCAGGGAAACTTGATTTACAGTTATATATTACAGTTACAATTTTATCCATGGTATTCTTCCTTTTATCTGTTGATGGTGACTATGTCCTACAGTTCCCAAGAGTCATTCTAGGATAGGCATCCCTACTGGCACCTCTCCAAAAAGCATCCTCTCTGCCAGCACACAGCAGATCTTCTATGATTTGTTCTAATTCCAACCTTTCCACACCATGGTTATTCTACAAACTTATTAGACAGTATTACATAAAGAGCTCTACCTCTACACCCACCAGTGTGTCATAGCAAATGTGGGGGAAATCTTGCACCAGGACAGCGCCTCTGCATTACCAGACTTCTCTACTGTCCTCCCAGGGCCCTTCTGCATCCTGGAAGCTGACAGCCTACACTAGGTAGATGTCTTCATAGGGTTGGCCTGCTGGAGTATCTACAACAAACAATTTTTCCTATCCCCATCTCATGCTGACCTCATGTCCTGCAAAGGCAGGGCATGCCAGAATGCCTCATGTGCAGAATCTCTTTATCACCTGACAGGTTGCACGATGCTGGGCCTTAAAGAGAATCTGTAACCCTAAGCTGGTTAATACCACTGGGGTGCAGAGCAAGCTGCCTGCAGGAAACAAGTAGGCAGAAATCTTTCTTTAGTTTATGCCACAACACACTGCATTCCAAAAAAAAAAAAAAAAAAAAAAAGGCCAAACAATGAACTGCACAAAGGGGACCCTGTCTCTTGCCCCATCCTGGGGTATTCTGCAATTAGGTGGCCCAGAAGTACTGGGCTCTTATTCCCAAAAGACAAAGACACTTTATAATACAAGCAATATCAAAAGAAGCCTCTTCAGGCATGGCTATCAGTGAAGAGCATTTGACCTTCAGGAACACTAATTGATGCCACTGACTCCTACCACTGATGCTGCAGGGTCAGTTAAAGCTTCAGACTGGTACTATTACAGTAAACACCTAATTAAAGTATCCATAAAAAAAATTAAAGAGATATGCAAGTGCAAGCCTGTTTACTGTAAACTTACCTAAGCAGGTAAAGTAGTGAATCTACATTCTAGGAGATTTAAACCCATCGGTATGACAAAAATTCTGCTCTCTAAAATATTTCAGAAGACGGTGCAATGGATTTTTACCTCTATAAACCAGACAAGCTTCATCGATCTTACTGAAATTATCTTAATTTATTCTGGATTTCTGTTAAATCTTTCACAGTCTACAGATTTATTAGAGTAACTCAGGGTTACATGGGAGACAGGGTTACATGTCACTCTCATGGTGACATGGGAGAACGCTATGCACCTGCACCTCACAACACATTTAGTAGAACTTGGTACAACATCCTGTCCGAGCAGCCAGATTATTTAGCCCTTTGTGATTGACAGTAGGACAATTCATGTAACCATTCTAGCTTATCAAAACCAAACAAACAAATCACATCCATAAAACAAACAACAACGACAACAAACCATTATGAATTGTAAATAATTTAAAAGCTTGTATATATTATACATTATTATTTCATAAACTATGCTGGTGCCATTTTCTAATAGAAATGCTGTGTAACTAACATTTTTAAAATACTTTGTCTAATTTTCAGACCATAGACACGTGTAAGATGAATACAATGATGGATAGAAAATTAGTACATAAAAGAGGTCAGCCACTCTTAGAAGATCACAGCAATTAGACCACTTGTTTTCCTAGTACATGCAGACTAAGATTCTGGTTCAGGTTTCACTTTTCCTTGCACAGAACTCTGTCTGCTACCCCAAGGGCCCGTGAAGTATATTCTCCTGTCTGATTCCCTGCAGAAGAAAATGCTTTCACATAATCTGTGATAAAAATGAATTTTCAGGTTCCCATATAAGTAACAAGGAAGGAAACCTCATTCTTTCTAGTGTTTGTTTAGCAGCTAGACTTCAAACATTCTCTGAAAAGCAGGAATGCTTTTCAACTGCAGGAAAAGGAAAATTGAAACACAACAAGCACACTGAACAGATGAAAGGTCCTTAGCTGCATCTACAGATTACATAATAGGTTAACAATGATGGGAACCAAAAATGTGGTTACAAATCCAAGATAAAGAGGGCAACCAAACTACACAAGGTTCACGACAAGTATTAATTCTTTTACAGTTAATTTTGTAGGGTTACTGTTCTCATTTTATACAACCTAGAGTAAGAAAATGCTTGTCTGAATGCTTGACTGACCATGAAGATTCAATGTCACATAGTTTATTCTTTTAAAGTTTGTGTATGAAACAAATAGCAGCAGGAAACATTTGCATTTTAAGGAAAATTAAGAATTCTGTAACAGACAAATGAGAAAGTCAATCAGCTATTGTTTTAGTCTATGACAAATAATCTTAATTCTGACTCAAACTGATTCATTGTCCAGAAATATATATTTTTTTTGCATTTCTGCACTGAAAAAACAAAGCAAGAGCTCCCTCTATGTAACTCTGTATGCATTACTTTTCTGTATTCTGTATTATAGATATGTTTGTTTTGTGTATTAAAAGTTCTATTGTGTGAGTAAATGATGTATATAAGGAAACAGCAAAAATATGAAAAAAATAAAATAAAATAAAAATCATAGTCCCCAGTACTAGATTGAAATATTTTCTTTCAGTAGAAATTATAGAGAACAATTGTAATCTAAAAATGTAGGCTTGTTATAGTAAATGAGTTGATATTGAAGGTTCACTGAAGTTACAGAGCCAGAATTTCAGATGAAGCATGCCTACTTTCTGATGCACAAACGCTTCTGCTTCAAGGTAAAATAAACCAGACTACTAAGAAATATCTGAGGAGGCTCATTATTACTACAGTCAGATGGCAGCAGCATTTACCATTCTCAGCTATCTTCCTTGTCTCTCTGTCTAAAGCTTCTGATCTAACAGCAGGAACGACCACCACAGATGGCTTACTATCTCACACAGCTCACCATACCGAAGTATATTGGTGCTACTTAGGGTTACTTTAACACCCTGGGTAGTAAACTGTAGTTGTTTAGAACATGTTTCAAGTGTGGATGCTACTGCTGCAGGAGCAATAAACTTTCAGAGGATGCCAGGCAGACAAGCAGTAATTGCTTCAGCCAAATGAACTCCAATCATTTGTGTTTGTAAATTAAAACTCTGAATACAAAGGTGATTTTTAGTGATGTGTTTTAGAAATGGGAACCATTACAACATTTCCAGCCTCTCTGTACAAGGATACTCCTGCCTTATGTAAACAATTCCTACAGCTATTTGTAATTTTGCACAGAATGTTGGCAGACAACTCCACAACTAAAGGGGAAAAAATGTTTTTATTCAAGAAAAAGAATCAATAATGCATGATGGTAGTGAGCACTGCTAACAAGTAGTTGATGTGCATATCATTCACTGCCTTAAAGCTGTACAAAATGATTCCACATTTCATTGCATTTTCTAAGACAAAGTCATCCTTTCAATTCAGAATCAAAACTTTTGCCAGCACATTTCAAACTGAAGATGGAAAGTTAACTTTTGTCTTGAATTTTGTGTCAGTTCTATTTTCCATTTCTATTTCCAGTTCTATTTTCCATTTAGCAAGCTCTGGGACTAAAGTGGTTAATGACATTGATAACTCCCATGTTAGCAGTATGCAAGTCTTACTGTTTACTTGGAGGTTTCCTCCCCTTTTCTTCAGTGGCTAGGCTGACCAGCATTATGCTCAGAGCTACGAAAAGAAGAACACCAAATGCTTATGGCTCATTGACTTCAAAAATTCCTTCCTCATACCCTGAGGAAAGCAAAAAACAAAACAAAAAAAACAACAACAACAAAAAACCCTTGCCTTCAGAATCACTGCTTACCTTGCAGAAACATTCAGTGCCTCAACACCAAATGTTCTGGCAAAATGCAGCACTTTGACCAGGGCACTTGTCAACCTATGCTGTTGAGAAACTTGTAACCTAAGCTGTGAAGAAATCCTCCAAGACTACTTTCAAGACATTCAGACACAGGGCATCCTAAAAAAAGGTTGTCTTGCCAGTCTCAGGACATAATCACTGTAAGACTGATAGCATCCAGTCTGGATCATTTGATGGCAGACACCTTCCATTCTTGCATTTTGTATAGCATATCCGTCTCCTGAAGAATGGATTGTGAGAGGCTAGGTGCCTTTCGAATTAGCAATTATCTTATCCAGATCTTCGTATCTGTGGTTCATTGCTGAGGTATGTGTCTCTGGCTTCTGGCTTATACTCTAAGTAGCTTTGTGGAACTCGTTATGTTGACACATTCCCAGTACTGAATGCATGTTCAATAACTGCTCATCTGAATAACCCACTACCATTACAGTGGATTTTCTGGACAACTTATAATATGTAATGAGAACAACATTATGACGTGGAACATACTACTGATAAATCTGGAGATGTAACAAGCAATAAATTCAATTCCAATTATACAGTTGTAAAGCACAATCCAGGTATGACTGCAAGACAGGTGGGCATATATCGGATAACCTGCCCAGTATTAGTAATTTGCTGGCAACCACAATGTAAGACCTCTGGCAACTCTGTGCATGTTTTTGGATTGCTTAAGCCTGTACAGTCTTTACTGTCTTTGAGGAACTAACTAATTACACTAAATTTACCTGTGATGTGATCACACAGTTATTTGGGCAGACAGGCCTAATGCAATGACATCAATCTTCCCAACCAACAACAGAAATAGTGTGGGGAGGGACAGCCAACATAGTAGAATCCTCCTTGGCTGCCAGAACGGTGGGAGGTAGACCACTGGCACATGCTGCATGCTAGAGGAAGTAGCCTTTCATTATAAGATTCAGTATTTTCTTCAGGGTCTAAAAGTGTATACTGAGCAATTCAGTCCAGTAATGAAACTTTTAGAAGAAATATATTGTGTTGATTTGTCTCTACTGAAGAAGGACATCTTAATACTGAATTGTATCTTTTTTTTCTAATATTTAAATATGGGTCAGGCAACACCAGTGTGAATTTGCATTCATAATTCCTTTCTGAAAAGATAATTTGACATGCTCTCCTTTTTCACTTTACTGTGTATTCAGCTTTAGCTGCAAAGATCATTTACTCTGCTAATGCCTTTCCCCTTCAAAAATGTCTGTGGATGCCATGTCTCATGATGAATACCCATTTGTAAACAAAGTAGTGATTCATTATTATAGCTGAAGGGCATCGTTTTACCTGGATGTAAATTCATCATTTTTTAATGCCTCACAGCTTGATGCTTGAAATCTCATCAAGCACTCTGAAAGCTTTGTTGACATAGACTGATGATCCAAACAATTAACTTAATAATGGCATCAGCAACTGGAGGTTGGTATCAACCAGAGAAAGTGAGCCAAGTTCATTCCTACTGTACGCCTAATAAAGTCAAAGGAGGTACACTAGGGTTCTATTTATTGCAAACAATGTGTTTAACCTCCTTTTTTGCTGTTCTAACTAATTTTATGAGTCTAGCTATACTTCATTAAGTACTCTGTTGACAACAAATTGAAACATTTTTTTTTAACAAGTTATGTCCTACACACTGTTAACAAATCTACTTTCTCAGAAGGGTTTCAGAAAAGCTAATCATCTGTGAATATTCTGTTAAAGCTCAGCTGAGAAGTGGTTAACTCCAGATGTTAATTACTACCCCACACCTGAGATACGGACATGTGGTAGCTGCCCATATATGTAATTTCTGGTCTGCTCTGATGCACAGCAAATTTGCATCCAGTAAAACTCACTCTTTGTTCCTTTCCTGGCTTATGGATGGTCTGTCTCAATGCATCTCTACATGATGTGGGAATCCACTGATGAACATAAGTCAACGTTTGAATTCAAGCTAAACAAATCACGATTGTGTTGAGGAACATCTGCTACAGACTTTGAGGGATTCTAAAGTATTACAGTCATGACAACCACCTCATTATTATATCCATAGCTATCAATTTTTCTACAACGTATGTTACATTAACATCAACCTTTAAAGAAATCCAAAGCACTAACTCTTAAAATTAGGAAACTAATTCTTTCCTAGAACTCTGTGATAGTTTAACAGTGATCCTGATGTATCATGTCAACTGACGTAATCATATTGGCAAAGAGTGCCTGGGAACCGCTGGTTTCAAGCTGGAGACTGACAAATGAATAGCTTTTCTTTCTGAAGAGAGCCAGGTGCATGGAGTTAGATGTAAAGGGATTAGGTATTGCCTTGAAGCTAAACTGTTTCATCCTCTCTTTGATAGTAATAAATGGGAAAAATTCAAGAGTCATACAGAAGTACTCAGACTCCAAAGATGACACCTGCCACTGCCTGTCTGTCACCTTTTTTTTTTTTTTTTTGGAAGTTTTTGTCTTTTTTTTATGGTATTGGTAATTTCCATTGCCTTGTCACTACTTTCATCTACCAGAGTTATTTTAACTCAGATTTAGAATAAATTCTTCAGATATTTCACAGCAGTTGATATATCTTTAATGGTACAGTTAAGGTTCCCATGTTAACACTTGTACATCTGGCACTACAGAAAAAGCGTGAGTGCTTAGCTAAGTAATTTTCCTACCTGTAAGAATTCAGGCACAACTACGCACAGCCAGCTGCTTGTATTTGTCAGGTCAGCTGCACACATTAATGACCTTGCAGTTGCAATTTAGTTGCAGTAACAGCTAAAACTTACATGTTAAATATAAAGATACTATTGAATAGTTTAGTGGTAATGATTAGTAGTAATTTTAGTACAGTTATTAACACAGCAAAACAAGCACTGCGTAGTTGTACTGAACTTTCTTGTAGTAAGATGCTGTGTGCATTTAATACAAGGTTGTTTTCAAGAGAAGCAAAAGTTAAAGTGATTCTACACTATTAGCATATAAATGGAGATTATGATATTCCATATGCAGTCAAAAGTACCTATTTGTTTACTAGAGTTCAATGCATAAAAAGTAATTACTGATGATCGTGATTGACAGAGCAGGGACAAAAAGATGAGGAACAATTGGGGAGCATACTAACATACAGCCAGGTCAACTGTAGATCAACTCATGTTCCCAAAGCATGATACGCTGTAGGGAGGACAAGAATGCATACACTTGCATATATTTTAAAGTAATTTCTCCAGATTTTTTCAAGTTGTAGATGAAATACTTTGCTACTGTTCATAATTTCTGAAAAGCAATGAATCTAAGTCAAAACTGATGTAGTAAATCTGTTCATTCTCTTTTAGAATACAAGAGCAAAGAAAACTGAAAGACAACACGTATCAAGTTAAAACAGAGTATTTTGTAAAACACTTATTTAATACATTGACCTCTCCACCACAAGATAATAACTATGTGTTAGGAACAGACAGAAAAAGCAAAAATCTAATGAAGCTACTGTATTTTAATATTTTGTCTAGTGTAACATTTTCATAGTTACATTTTCATCAATTATAGTATTGCCATATATAACAGATGTTATGACAAAATGATAAAAGGAAGTGAAAGAGGAATAATACTATATATTCCCGTATTCAAACTGCTCTGTTATCACAACTCTTATACAAAACAAATCATGCATCATAACTTAAATTCTGATGGCTCCAGCTTTTAGCATGCATCTTAGTCAAGATCTCCCCCTTCTTTCATCCTTATCCCTTTTCTAAGGCAAATGTGTACAGCTGTTTTGTTTGTTCATTTGGTTCTGCTGTCTATACTGGTCTGTTGAAGATTTATAAACACAGAATGGATAAGAGAAGGTGGTGTATTTGACAGGCAAAGTTAACGTTGTGGTGCATGATCTGTAATACACAACTGTTCTAACACCAAAACAATATTTTCTTCAAACATTGCGTAAATTGGAGGAAACAGTAATATAGTGACTAAAGTAGCATAGTGACTAAATATTTTGTCCATCAACATCTCCATAGGAACTTCTCCCTTTTGTTTGATGAAAATATGTAGTTCCTTATGAAGAAGGTTAAGAGCATATATGCATATGCCCAGCCCCCATGCAGCAGATTGGCGCAGCCCAAGCACCACCGAACAAGTGAATCTGCCTTACAGGCTTTACTGTAAAGCATCTCCTTTGCCCATGAGGTGTGTATAGAAAACTGCAGTAGAAAACTTTAAAATAAAGTTACTTTTAAAAGTAACTAGGTCTTATTCTTAAAATAGAGCTACATGTGTAGCTCACAGTATAGGAATATGCTGTTAAAAAGCACTACGTTATTTTATCTTATACAGTGTTTCAACTTCTAACAAGAAGTTGAAATTAAAATACTTGTTATTAGTTTGCACTGAGAATACATAAAAGACCGGTAGTATAAAACATATTATGCTGTTTTATAGACACGGCAATAATGAAAACTTTGCTAAGGCAACGACACTCGCCAACTACTGGTGAGACTCAGGAGAAATTCCTTAACAGATGTTTCCTACATCAAAAAGATACTTTGCCTTCTCTGATTACGATGATCTTGAGAATTCATGATTTGATTCAATGATCAACACCTCTTCAGTAGTCCCATAAAAAACAAATTCTTGCAATATATTTTCCTTCCACAAAGCAGCTGGTAAAATTTATTTACAGCCTTGAGTCCATTATGGTGAAGTTGTATTACAGCATTCTTGTGTTCATGAAACAATTAGGGTTGTGTCAGCACATCAGTCATATACTGATGAATGCACATCCAATTTTCTTTACCATTTTATAAGCTACTATCCTCACAGTGACCAGTGACTACCATACTATAAGCTGACCTGACAACTGACATACTGAAAATTTCTACTGCTTTGCTCTAAGATGATTTATTACTATTTACTGCAAACATACTTCAACAAGCTTCCTTTGACAGCTGTTATTCATTATTTTCAGATGCCCCCTAACCTGCGATGCACCGAGTACTACTGCTAGATAACTTTTTTTTTTTCTTTTCTTCAAGTTTCATCATTAAACATTATTGAGGTATCTTTCCAGAAGAGATATTGAGCTCATTCTAGAACAAGAAGTCATCACAAAAAGTGAGAGCGTCAGCAGCTTATACCTATGACTGCAAGTAGCTCCATCAGAGCAAAAAAATAATAACAGTTTGAGATACTCAGTAAGCCTGGAAATATGGACAGTCAAATGAACATTGCTTTAACACAATATCCAGCACCTACTAATTTTACATTTTTAAATTTATTTCAAGGAATCTTCAAATCGAGGATCATACTAATAATCAAACCTATAACATACACTTCATCCCAACAACAGTTGCTCAGCTCACAAAATATACGTTGCATATATAACAGCAATGAAGTACATTTTTACATTTTTTTTTTGTAAAATTTTTACAGAAAAAAAATAAATACCTTGAAACAGCAGCAAACACTGAAAATAAATTCTTGCCAAGGCAATGTGAAAAATCCCTTGATTTTTCAGATTATTAAGGGATTTTGAGAGTTATATTGTAGCTTTTTGTCAAAAGGTTTTATCAAAAGTATCCCTTCTATTTTCACTGATTTTCATAAAGAAAATACTACAGTTCAATTTAAGTTTTCCCCTACATTTCAATTTCTTGGGCCAGGGCAAAGGTCTTCTCTATATATATATCTTTATAATAAATATTTTTAATTGAGTTAATCTTTTTCAGTTTTAATATATTAAGTTAGAAGTAACTGCTATTGAAATTTATGAACCTTTTTTTGCATATAACTGACAGAAGAAAAACAACCCTTTGATTCTCAATAAATACTTCTAAACAGCAAGTCATCCCGTTTGGACTGGATCACAAGAGATAGCGAGTCACTGAATAACTGGATAAGTCCAACAACATGTTTTTTGTAATTATAGTGTTCATCCTGAACAACAGTGAAATTGAACATCTGAACTCAGCAGCTTAAAACGTACACTTCAAAAATATCACCTTGCCTACTTCTTGCACATAAATCATGGAATACCACCTTGCCTTTGCAGCCCTTACCTTCTCAACTGCTAAAAATTGCTGGCATCATTAACTCACTTCATATTATGCTATTTCTCTTTCTGTCCAATCTGTCACCTCCTCATTTTCTCCTGCAGCCCGCCATTTGACAGATGCACTTGTAGTAATACTTTTCTGTTTCGACTTATTCAGATTCTGCTATATTGCCAGCTTCCTCCTGAGAGCACTGCTGTACCATGAGCCTGCTTCCTGTGCTTATAAGAACTACAGTAGACTTCCAAGCACCATAAGAACTGCAATATTGTGTCCTACAGATACAATACTTATTTCAAACTTAATCTTTGCTGTGCACATTTATTCCTGATTTATAAAAACTGACTTGTCCAAGGGAGAAGCATACAGCCCACACTATTGTGACGTAGGCACAGGCACACAAGCAGGGAACACACTCTATATATACAGCCTATACATATTAATGTGCACAAACTACATTCACAAATTCTGAAAAATCAAGCAGATTTGATTTATATTGTTTGATCTTATGTACCTGATTTTTAAAGGTGCTGATCATAACTACTCTTTTGTGTACCTTACGTGGTCTTGTATAAAAATTGACAAATAGCAAAGCAAATAAGTTTTGTTTACCTTTTAAAAATCAAATTTAAAAGGGAAATTAAACAATAGGCGTGATTGCAGTATGGCCAGACTGATATGGAACCAATGTCATGAAATTGTTGATACAACATTAATTCAGCAAGGAATTATAGCGGAATTAATTCCCTCCAAAGAAACATGATCTCTAGCAAATCTTATAATCAAACAAGTTTGGTGATGAAGCAAGAAAACAAAACACACAGCTTCTCATACCTTATCCTCTTATCCCTGCTAAAAACAAGGAAACCCTATCTTGTGAAACTGGTTACTTCTCTCAAGGTGATGAGTGTTTACTTGACAAGCAGTGTTTAAAGGTACAGGGGTACAGGTGATACAAATGGACACAGTCACAATCTGCAAAATTGTTCAGATGTGGCTGCAGACAAAAACAAACAAAAAACTGTTTTTCCCCATATTCATATTATTTTCTTAATACCAGTTTTTGCTTTTAGTCTGCCTTCGCTTCTAGTCCAGCTAGGATCTTTGAATTATTTTTGTGTAGTATCTGCCAGTTTAATTAATGGCCTGCTTACTCCCTCTTCCAGATCATTAATGAAGATGTTAAATAAGACCAGGCCCAACACTAATCCTATGGTGCCTTGGCAGACACCTCTCCACACAACATAATTCATCATACCTTTTGTTTGGAGGAGAGTGTTTGGAAGATATAGCTGATGTAAAAGGAGGCTGCCCACCTGCTTCGCTGTGTTAACCAGAGGGAGCACATTACACCAATTACTAAAAAACTTCACTGACTTTATTTGCTTTTTGTTTCAAGCCAGAAAACAAAGAGTGTTGACAAGGTTTAAAAGAAGATCTCTAAACCTTTTGGTTCTTGACACCTGAGACAGTTCAGCAATCAGCTCACTGTAAATGCTCTCGATGAAAATACACAGAACCAGATCCCTACTTTCTGAAATGAAGCACTGCTGAATTACCTGAGATGCAAACTCTGAGTTAAAAAGACTCAAAAATTTAAACTTCTAGAAGAAAGCAACCTATTTTTCTTAAAGCACTCCCGAACAGCATATTAGACTGAAAGTAATGTATGAGAAGTCAGTGTCCTCTACATCTTTGAGGGCAAAGCCTATTTAACAGTAGCTGAACTACTTTGGACAGAACCTTCTACAGATGGAGGATTCTCAAGATTCCCCCTCCCCCCCCAGATAATAACACAGGTAATGTTGTTCTTACCTATATGGTATAACTGACTTTTTTTCATTAGTGGTTTGCAACTTTTGCTATAATCTTCTGTCATAGCTTGTTGGTGTATGTTTTTCCTTTCTAGTAAATCAGCCTCCAGATGGTCAAAGCAAGATCTGGGGGAAAAAAAAAAAAAAAAAAGTATAAAATAAGATATTTAGTGGTCATTGTGAGCCTCGATAGCTTTTACTCTATTTATGTAAATATTCTATAAAATCTCTTGTGAACCATGGCGGAACCGTGGAACCTTCCCACAATTACAAAAAGAGTCTGTTCAAGAAAGAATCTTCTCAACCCTAGAACTACTACAGCATGTTATTTCTGGGGCAACTTCTTACTCTGTACTTTCATGATTCAGATATTATGTTGTTTGTAGATATAAATGCCAAGAATCCTCATCCAGTGTGCTTCTGAAGTGTAGTTATAGGCCTTCTTTGGTTTATTTTATGCAATTCTGTAGTTTTTTTCCTCACCAGATTCTATTCAGTTACAAATATTAATCTTTTCCTAGTCATTCAAGTGTCAAAAGCCTTGCCTTTTACAGTATTGACCCTGTTATTCGTTGTTTTATGTAGCTTCTGTTTTCCTTAGATTTGACTTGCAATCATGCTACTAGGAGAACAGGCACAGTTCACTACTACTTTCTCAACAATCCTCCTTAGCCTGTGATGGGCCACACTCTACTAATAAAATATTCTAACCATTTATGAAGCCTGCATGAGGGAACTCAAAACAAAGGTTGAAATACAGTAAAGAAAGTTCAAAATATCCAAAGGCAGAAGGAATATACCATTTCTAATATTGCAGTATTGCCAACCCTTAAACTGAGAAAAAGAAATATATATACATATATATATATCCAAAAGCAGGGTTTTGTTGTTTTTGAACTTTCTAGTATTCCTGTCAAACCTCTTCCCCATCAATTTCTATTAGGTTACGCACTGCCAAGCTGCCTTGCTGCTAGAGCAACAGTCTCTCCAGTTCATAAATCATGAGGAACTTTATTGCACAGAAGCCCACCTCTTACTGCCATAGCAGTTAAAACAGCAACTCTTTATTGATAGTCCTCTGCCAACTCTTCTTAAAAATAGCATTTCAGTACTAAAAAGGGGGGGAAGGGAGGAGCTGCAGCAGGTGCAAAACGGAGTTTGAAGTTCAGCTTAGTAACATGAAGTATCTCACACAAAATTCAGAAACAGCCAGAGCAATCTGTCTGATAAGCAGTATAGATCTCGGACTCATAGAAATGCACAGATTGGAAGAGAACTCTAGTGTTCAGCTAGTCCGATCTCCTACCCAAAGCAATGCCAAATTCAAAGTGAGATCTAGTTCCCCAGGGTCTTCACCAGGAATACTCTCTAATGATGGATATTTTGTATACACCCTGGACAACTTGCTTCTGTGCTTGCATCCTCTTTGTGAACTTCTGTTTGTTTGTTTTTTACATTCAGTCAATTTTCCTTTGCTGTGTGTGCTGCATGGCCTCTTCTCCTTTTACTGTGCACCTCTTGGGAGAGCCTCTGCATCCTTAATAGCTTCCCCTTTCCTTAAGGAGGTGAAGACAGCAACTGGAGAAGTGTAGAAAGCGTTACCCGTCCCTTCTGCTAAGCAAACCCTTCTCTCCCAGCCACAGTTCACCACGTGCTCCAGCCCCCTGAACAAACTGATGGAGCCAGATACGGTTTCACGTGTGCCACCGAGAGGAGAAATAACCGTTTTGCTCGACCTGCTGGCTGCTGTATCCCTCCCAGGGCAGCAGTGGGTGCGGTTAGCTGCCGTGGCCACAAGGGTGCACTGCTGATTCATTTTCTACGTGACCGACTGCCGAGGATCCCGTCCTGCAGAGCCGCTCCTCCCAGCTGCTGGCCTGACTTTGAAAGAGGGGCTTCTGCATCAGGCCCTGCTCGTCTCTTTCTGATTTTCCTCGAGCCTACAAATACAGAGCAAAACCACACCCCATCCATACTCCCTGAACACCCAGCAAGTCATCTGATGTTTGAGTGACATTTGTTTTCTTTCCTTCTGCATCCTACTACTTCTTACCCCTCTGGCGTGGGGGACATGGGACTTGTGGCTGGTCCTTCTCCCCTTTCTAGAGCCTGGAACAAAATGAAAACCTCAGCTATGGTGCTGATAGGCTGCTTTCCAGACAGAAGCAAAAACCTTTTTCTGCTTTCCACAAGGAAAGGCAGAAATTCATACAGACCTAAAGCTTTTTGTTCTGTTTCAAAACCATCTCTAGCCTTTACCAAACTTAGTGAGGTCTCTCCTCTCCTGTTACAAGAATGTCTTTCTTGACAAGAATAGTTTAAGAATGGCTCAAGAATAGAGTAGTGACTGTGAGCTTTTGGGGCCATGGCTTGTATGGCTTCCTTGTGAAGCCTGACACTGCTTTTGGACACAGTGATTTTGGAAAATGAAAGAAATAAAGTTCCCAGGAAAGGACATCCACATTACTTTCATGAGCCAGTGTGAGTTCTGTTATTGTATTCTTACCTAATCGCTGACAGGGGTACAAGTAAAGGTAATAAATAAATATAGGTATGGAAGGCATCCAGTTTTGTTTTATTTATAGGCATTGTTTGAGAAGCTATGCATCATGTCAGAGATTTAAAAGGATTATTGATAGAGAAGAGTACAACCTTTCTTCCAATACAACAGCTGTTCTGAGAAATTTCCATAATAACAGTTGCTTTATATAAAGAACTGCAAATGCTTTTTAGCTTCATATCAATAATGCAGCTTCAATTCAAAAGTTGCTAAAGAGATAATCCTCAGCCTTTTTTTTTTTTTTTTTTCCCTTGTCAAGGCCAGCCTGTGAATAGCAATGATTTTAATCCCAATGTCATAATTTTTTGAAGGAAGGAAAGAACAGTGTGGTCTTTTTCCCCCTGAATTTGGACTGAAAAATTAGTAATAACACTTGGAAAACATTCTCACAAGAGTCCTTCAAGAAATGCTACTAATGCTTAAACAAATAGATTTAAAATAAAAATATCCAAAATACTGCACAGATATGAGAAAAATAAATTACCCTAAAGAATCTAGTCCAACACTATTAATAAGGATTACAAAACCAAATAACAACAACAACAAAACCTCTATATCTACAGTTGGCGTGTTTTGCTAAAGAAGGATACCTTTTTAGTAATTTTGAAGGCCCCGAAAAGTCAGTGAAAATTACACTTTATCTTCCACTCTTCCTGCCTCTCTCTGTGATTGAATACTGGCTTCTGACTGCTTAATGCTTATTCATTCCTCATTTTCTGGGCAGATCACTAGTTTGTGAAGATAATTAGAGACCCCTGCTATTCCTTCTAAGCCTTGAATCTCGAGGCTAATTAAAATGGAGTGCTGCATGTAGATAGGCAGCTGATAAAGGCTTGCAGCAAGGTACAAGGTATTATACTGTTTGTGTAACAGAGAAATAAAACCAAGGTGCATGTGCTAGGTCAGTTTTTGCTGCGGCCCTCATTGCGCTTTGCACTGCAAATCTCACTTAGTTCTATTATTAGAGTTTCATGGACTAATATCTAACTAATATCTAAGTTTTTCAACAAATATTATTTTAATGTTTTTCAGGATAGCATTAAAGTACAGCATCTAAACCTGAAGTAAAGATGGCAAGTCTTCAACCCGTGATCATTTTCTTCTACATCATCTTTCTTTGAGGTGTTACTCTTAAAAGTAACCCACAGTAAAAGAAGATACCTCAGAGCACTGTATGTATAAATACAATGCAGGAAGGCTATAAACAATGTTTCTGCCTCTGTCCAGGTACCATTTTTTTCCTTTTTGTCTGTTGTAGCATGTAGATTACCTAGCGCTATTGCTGGACACTTTCTAAAATATCTTCAAGGCTTTACCCTTTGCTACTGCAAGTTTTAAATATTCTCCATACAAACAAAGTAAATTTTACTTCATTTGGGAGGAGACAATATGCATCAACAAAACAAACAAACAAAACTCACTGAACTGTGTCTCAAGATGCAGTAGCTACAGTGCTGTTCTTAAACTGCTCGCGTAATTGTCTGTACTTACTCCATGAATACCCAGCTTCAGTAAGATCTACTTACACCCTGAGGCAGTTCCACAGTGCTGTCAAACTTCTCCAAACATTTATCCAAATGAAGTTAAACTATGACTATAAATTAGATTACGCTATTGTGAATGGGCAGAGGCACTTATGCTGGTGGACCTGGCTACCTTAAAGCAAGCAGAGGATTTAATTAGGAATAGAATGAGAGCAAGAGAGTTTTTCATTTTCAAAACAAATATATATCTTTTTTTTCATGCTTTGGAATTTCTAAACATTTAATTTGTGAATTTAGGCTGTGTCCTACTCAATTCTTCTCCAATATTTCTCTGTCATTTAATACCTGTAAAAGGTATTTTGCTCCTTTGGGCAAAGAAACATTTAGGAAAGAAACTGGATGTTGCTTGGTATGGTTGCAGAACTTTCAAATGTCATAACTTCTGTGTACTACACAGAACATTTCTGAAGGAATCCATATATTTTCTGATCTTTCTTGTCCTCCAAAAAAAAAATATATAATACTTAGTCTGTAATAGTTTGATCTCTGAGGTCTGATACCTAGACATGTCCAAAACCAGGCCTTTCTGCATTCAACTTTTGATGAAACCTAACCTGCAGATAGATAGATACCTGTGTTCCTGAGAAGCTATGTTTCTGCTGTCGCTAATTTTCTCCCTTAGGTCATGCTCAAGCATCAAGACTTGAAAATACCAGTTTCTTTATACATCATGTGTGGATGGAATTGACTAGGTAATCTCTATGTGTCTTACTGTTGGAGTCTGCTCCAAGAGAAGTAGTTTCTTATGTTTACCAGGCCAACTCTTGAACAGAAATGTAACAAGAATTATTGTGGCCTCTGCAGCTCTCCTGCTAGCTTAAAATACTTGCACAAGAAAGAGTGTATCTAAGTTCCAAGCACACAATCTGATATGAATTGTTGGTCTCCTGCCACCAAAGGAACTGCCGTTATCACTGGGTTACTAGGCACTTTGATTGAGAAAGGAAGAGGAATCTCTTCAGTGGTAAAACATTTCCCTTCTCTCTATATATATATAATATAATATATATATATATACAAATGGATGTAGATGAATACTGAATGCTGAATAACATAACTTAGTAACCAAATCATTAAGACTCATATTCACTCCCAACATGACAAAATTATATTAATACTCTCATAAGCTCCTGTTACAGTTAACGGCAAGATCACAGCCTAAGATGAGAATATCCTTCCAGAGACAGTTATATTACAAAATATGAAGTCTGAGGTGGCTACATTCCACAGTCAGATGCTGAAAAATAGGTTTGATAATTCCAGGCTAATCTAAATGACCTTGGTTCCTGTCATTGCTCTAGTTAAAGACTAAGCATGTTATGCAAAATAAAAGCACTTTGATGAGAGAGACTAAGTTAGCTGCAGTTCAGAACACTATATCCTATTTCCTGCATACTTTCTCAGGAGTTTGAAACTCTAGGAACATTTTTTTCTCTAATTCCCAGGGAAGGATGTGCCAATAGGTTATCCAAGTATCAACAGATTGCTGTAATGGCTTAGATAAAGCTGCCACATTCTGTTTTTTGTTTGGTTGGTTTTTAATTTTACTGTGCTTAGGTATCTAACTAAAGGGAGTGGTTCACTGCTATGCACCCAGAGTGCTGAGAGGCACCTAGCCAACTTTGTGGCACTTCTAGACTGTTCCCAGCTCAGCAAACATGTGAATCATATTCTTAGACACAGCTCTTCTTACACTGCATAAGGAAAATAGGTGACTGCTTGAAGTAACACAGAAAGGTGTGCAATAGCAGGAACTGGCATTGTTCCCTGTGTGGCTAATACAGAAAATGATGCCATGAGGCCTCCACTCTAAATCACTGTCTGGTGAGGTGCCTACCTTTTGCCATTGATCAGGTAGACCATAGTACACAGTCAATGGACCTCTACGATAACTGAATTTTAGGCTGAGTGAATAGCTTGCCTCTCTCCTTGTAAGTCTAAGCCTTTCTTGTGGATGCAACCCTTTGGTCTACACAGAAGAAAAAATTGGATTTAAGTTAGATTAGCTTGGCTTTTTCTTTCCTTTTTTTTTTTTTTTCCCAACAAAAAATAAAAGTTTAATACAGTACAAAGGTGTCTTAGGAAATATGAATGATTTTTGGTGTTTAAAATCAATCCAGAGCTAATTTTCTATTCCTGGCTAAAAATAACAAAATTACTTTGCTGAAAACTAATGCGTCAAACTAGCCAAGATTTTCAAGGATTATTATTTGTTTATCTCTAGGGAAATCAAGAATTGATGCAGAGATAAGATATTTTTACTTAGTGACTGGCAACAGTCATTTATTCGTAATGCTCTAGTAAGCTCTAGTCAAGAAAATCCTTGTACTGTTGTGACAATATCAATATATATCTATTTTTTATAGACAACTGTACACACAATTTGCATCCTCTATCTGTCAAATTCATGTCCTGTGTTGGCTGCCTGAAGTGTAATATATTAAACTTATAAATAAGAAATTGACTTCCTTGTTTAGTATAAGAATTGGTACACTAAGAATATGCGTCCAACTTTCAACTGGTGTAAATTAGGATGGTACTGTTAAGACTCAACTGTCTCTCTTACTTCCAATCCATTAATCAAAAGTTTTTTCAACACATACTCCGTGTTCAGTGAGAATAGTATATAAGCTGTAAGTAGCATTTTATTGTGACTGCAATAATGCAGAAAACTCCCGTGCTAAAACTGTCACTCACACCTTAGTTAATCATGTTATTTTGATATTTTTACTGCAATTTCCTAAGTTCCTCTTTTAGTTTACAAGAACTGGAGCTTTAAGGACATTACAAAACCTAAAGGATCCCACCAATCAAGGCATTATTTATTTTGGGATAACTAACAAAAAATAATTTAATTATGCCTCTTTATCAACGCTGTGTGACTTTCAAAATTTTCTGGCAGACCAGAAATCCATAACCAGAACACTTCCCCTTAACAGCACAACTATTTGGATTAATTGCATTAAAAAACTTAATTTAGAAGGATTTGGGAATGTTTTTACAAGGTTTAGGAAGGATTTCATTAGGATTACACGATCAGTAACTTTCAGTGTACTTAAGAGTTCGCATTAACTCTCTAAGCAACCATGAAACAGATCAGTCATCCGCTGCTTATTAATTCTTATCCAAGATTTTGTCACCATAAAGGGAATGTCTGTGTAGTTCATTGTATACTTCAACCAGACAGAATTAAAAAACTGTGCCTTAACGAAAATCTCAATGCTGACTTGGTACTTCTGACTGTTGGATTTAGAAGAGCAGGGTGCACTTGTCTTCTGCGTATTCCTGTTCTCTTGTGTGTTCCATTAAGAGAAATTGAACTTTAGTATGTGGCTTAACATGACATTTCAGTTGTTAGTCTGCTTTTGCCACATGATAATATTCCTAATATTCCTTGCCAACTTCTTTTTTTTTTTTTTTTTCCAAGTTCTGTTAATTGAAAACTTAACAAATGTATTTAAACTGTGTGCCAGTGCTCTAAGGACAACACATTAATCCAAGGGAGAAAATGCACATAAAACAAAGAGTTTGAGCAATTGGATGTTGGTAGCTCTACTCTTGCAAATTGACCACATCGGTTTTATGTCAAATGTCCTAAGCCGTGAACTGGTAAAACAAGGCAGGAAATCAGGGCTCTTGTGCAAGTTCTAGAAAATGGAAACAAGCAAATAAAAAGGATGTGTATGCTTTTCCTAATTCTGGGAAACCTGAAATTTTAAAAATAAATATACTTCTGATTTGATTGTCTAATGAGATCATAGCTGCAGTAATGTGCCAACTATGTCAGTAACAATATGAGTGTCCAGTTGTGAGCACACTGTTCTACTGTATGCTACTATCTGAATGTAAATATTGCAAATGTACAAACAAATCAACAAATGTCACCCAAGAATGCCCCTGGGAAACGTAACAGAGGCAGCTGTGCAAACAACTATAATAACGGGATAAATTTATGAGCATATGTAGATTTACTCAATTTCTGTTGCAAAAATAGATTTTACCTTTCACCGCAGGTGATTTGCCGTTATTTGCTACATCTATTATCATAATACAATAGAATGCTATGATTTCATTGATGGAACAGCAGACAGGAAGTACAAAATGGTCAAATATTAAACTTATACTCTCATGGCATGTATATATGTGCTTGTTTGTTCTTGAAATTTGCACATTCAATTTCTTGCTGGAGATATTATTTCTTGTGGCCATTGGATTTTTCAAAGTCAAAATAAAGTGTAAACAACTATTGATGAAATTACCTGCCAAAAAAATGTTATATTCTAGCAAAGAACTCTGACATAAAATAAACAAAAGCTTTTATTTTGTATACAATCCATCAGCCTCCTTTTAAAACTTGTCTCTTACAAAATACATTCCCCTTAGTCTGAGTATCTTGGAACTGCAAAGCTGAAACTGAATGGCAGCAATTGAGATTTCCTGTCTCAAGGAACTACTGTTATAAAGGCAGCTAAAATTATTCTGCTTAGAACTCTGTAAAACAGAAGTGTTTATGTATTTCTCTCTTGACTGCACTACTGCATCATTTAAAAAAAAAAAAAAAATGTCAGCAATAATTTTCCTCAATTACTGTTGCTCTTTCATATGCTGTTATTGAGGTACTTGCACTTCACACTGTGGGACAAAACCAATGCTCAGCATTTAGCATTTGTCTGAAACTATGAAACTGTCAGACTGGTATCTCCTCCTGTGCTGTTACTGCTCCTCTTTGTTTCAAATGCATTCTTAAATACTTTTCTGAAAGTAAAAAAACTCCCAAATGTTTATCAGCCATCACCAAACACTTTAACATAAAGCTCACCAACATTTTGTACAAAACTGGAGTTCAACTTTTTGTGAATTAAAGTGCATGTAATAGTTGTTACTGCAGAATCTCTAGTTAAAATTCTCTTGTGTACATGAGTGGAAAAAGGGGTAGAGAACCTTATTAAAATGGTTAGTGTCAGAACTGCAGATGCACCTGCAAAATTAGATGTGGAATTGAAAACCCAACCTAACACGTTGCACCAGCCATCCACTGAAAAATATCCAGTTATAAACTCCCTTATCACAAAACATATTTTTGATAACCAAATAACAGGAACTGTTAGTATATTTTTAAGGTGGTTAAATGCAAATACAGAAACCAGAGGTATTCAGTGATTTCTAACTGCCTTGGAAGAACATTAAGGCAGGACTCAAGAGCATGGAACGGGATTACATATAAGAGCATATTCTAACTTTACTAGCACATCTGAAATCATACTTTTATTTCAGTGAACATAGTAATTTTAACCTGATTTAGTCACATCCTTCCAGGGGAGAAGAAAAACAAACTAACTAACAAAAAACCCTTATCCTCTTAGGAATTAGACACATTTTATTCAAAGCCTGTGCCTTGATAACAGATTGGATGTGGTCTGTTTATATGAGAAATCATAGTCACTGAAAAACAAATGCGAGTATGCCTCATGAAGTGGATGTTCGGGGGTGGCACCTAATGGCCTACCTTCTGGCACAAGCCCCCTCAGAATTTCCCAAAGCTTGTGGAGTTTATTACATCCATGCTGACTTAGGATTTCTTCCAAACGCAGCAGAGAAAAGAACATTTTCTATGTGTAAACAGACACGGGCTGGCTGCAAATCCTATTAAATATTGACTCTTTTAGGGCGGAAATTAACTTCCAATTGTGCACTGAGTCTTACGATGAGATGTACTTGCAGGGCAGCTGTAGAGAATAAAGGGAAGCCTGTGACAACTAACTGGGTATTCAAAGCCACTACAAGTTCACGCTTAAGAGCAAAACAAGTAAGAGATACCGTGCGTTCTCTGAAGGCTCTCAGGACACAAAGCCTTTCGTTTAACGTTCTTACAGCGTTTTGCTCCCATCCGGGGTCGTGATGACAGGGACTGCCTCTCTTCCTCTCGCCGAGGGGCCGGGACAGCCCGGTGCTAACGGCCCGGCCCAGCCCGGCAGCGCCGCCCCCGAGCCGAGCGGGAGATTTGAAGGGAAGAGGCGGCGGCAGCGGGGCGCTCGGCGGCCATGGTGGAGGGCCCGTGCCTCGCCCTGTTCGCGCAGCGGCTGCGGGCCCGCGTGCGCCGCGGCCAGGCCGTGCGCGGGGCGCGGGGCGGCGCTGCGCCAGCCGGGGCCGACAGCGCGGTGAGGGCCGGGCCGGGTTTGGGTTCGGGAGTCCTCTGGGAGGCCGCGGTTGAGGTCAGGGGCGGGGTGTGCAGAGGCTGAACGGCTGTGTGTGTGTGGTGTTAAGGGACTTGCATGTCGGTAACCATTTGCTTTTTTTAGCATCGTGTTAATTAGACCAGCTATTCAAGTAAATAAAGGCTGTGGCATCTGCTCCCAGTATGGATTGTGTAATTTCTCTACTAGTTTTTATCTTTGTTGCCGGCAGCATAAACTAATGCAACAATATAAAACTCTGCTGGGGCTTTGTGGGACCTTGTGGTAGCAGAAAGTTGGGGACTGCCCCTCCAACACCCTCTACAGTGTAAGAGAATTTATTAAGGATTAAGGCTCAATAAGATAGTGCTTAAATGAACATAAGAAAGAATGTGGCTCAAGATACATCTTTTTAAGATGCCAGCAACAGATTGGGCCTGTTAGCTTTGTCTCCCTTAGGACCAAGATTTTTAAAATTAGGGAGTTACTCTTACAGTTTCATAGGAAAACTTAATGCCTTTCAGTGTTCATAACTTAGTACAGCAGAAGTCAGCTCAGGGTTGACTTCATTCATCAGCAAATGACCATCACAAGGCTCTTGTGCACTTCAAAAGCAGCTGTTAACCATGGCCTAAGCCTTGACCACTGCTAAAGATTGTACTATTTAAGAATGTCCGTGCTACGATGAGTATAAGGGCCTGCCTGATAATGAAGTGGCATGAATTTAACTTAAAAAAAAAATGAAAATCAAGTTTGTTTTCCATTCCTGTCACTTCTTACTCTGTTTTCGTTTAAACAAACCTGAGTGCCATAAATCCAAAAGAAACCTTGTTGCATACAAACTTCCTTTAATACTCTTATTGGAAGGAGCAAGCAGTTTATGCAAGAAGGAATTTTTTGCTTTCTTATTTTGATAATGGGCAAACGAAAGGACGTTGATGTCATGCAAAAAAATACTTTTATTTCTTCTCAATCCATTACAAACTGAAAAACCCTCTGAATGTATATAATTTGAGGGTAATAGCAAAGTGGGGGATTATTTTGAAAGTAGCTTTGAAATTTCATTAATCAGCTCAAGCCTTGCTGATTTGCTGGAGTTGCTTTCATATATTTGCTGGAGTTGCTTTCATGTTTATGCTGCAATTAAGCATTGTTACTGAAGCTTTGGTATTTGCATCTGTCCCTTGCAGTTAGGGCTGCATGGGTGTATTGTTTGCAGGTTTCATCAGGGGCTGAAAGCGACCTTTTAGAGACCTTGAGCTGCTACTCAGAGGGACCCTGACACATTAAGAAAAATGGGCTGGTAGAAACTTGTGAAGTTCAGCATTTGCAGGACTTGCAAATTCCTCCAGCTGGAACAGAATAATGCCATGCAATGGCAGGGGCATGGGTGTTGCTCGGGTGAAAATGGCTCAGTGGGGTTACTAGTGTGCCCTTCTGGAGAAGAGGGCCAGCTGCCTGCTGGGCTGTGTTAACAGTGTATGTAGCCAGACAGCTGAGGAGGGTGATTCTGCACCTCTGAAGTTGCATCAGGATTACTGTGTCCAGTTTTCAACTCCCCAGTATGAAAAAATGGTAATGTACTAGAGATAGGCTTAGCAGGCTGAAACGTGATGCATTAGGAGAGGCTGATGGAACTGGGTCTTTATTGCTCTCTTTGGCTGTTTATAAAGGAAGGTGTGGAGACAGCTAGGCTATTGTCAGAAGTGGATGATAGGTTGAGTGGCAACCAATACAGGCTAGAACAGGAGAAATCCTGATTAGATGTTAGGAAAACTTATCCACCATGACAGTAGCCAAGCCCTGAAACGAGCGCAGAGAGAGGAGAAACCCCATCCCCAGAGATGCTCAGAAGTTGACTGAACCAGGCCCAGGACTGCCTGATCTAAGTCAGTCCTGCTTTGGGCAAGTGGTTTGGACCAGATAACCCATAGAGGTCTCTTATTTTAATTGTACTGAAGCTTCATGTGCTATGCAAGAAAATATCATTGCTTCAATCACACAATTATTGTCAACTTCTCTTCTAGTAGTGTCCCGCTTGCTGTTCAACATCATCTGAGATTAGGCTTTCAGCTGTTAGGAAGAGAGAAGCGTCTCGATGGGCTCAGTGGAGGTTACTCTAATATGCAATGTGAAACACTGAAAGCATATAATGAGCATGGCTAGAAATTCTGGCGAGAGGTATTTGGAGAAGGATGGAGCCTTGCAAATTGCAGAAAGTTGACACTCTGACAAGTCTTTAATGTTCAAACTATACCCATTAGTTTATATCAGCTGGAAACTCTATTTTTGAATTCATGACTTGAAGGAAAAGGTATGATACCCTGATTTTTTTTTTTCTTTTAAAAAATGAAAAAAGAGAAAAGAATGAGCTAAGTAGCTAAGTTACAGCCTTAGTAATAGTGACTGTATGCTTCCTTGGTAGATACTCCCATTGGTTTTGATAGACATGCTTAAGGAGAAAAAGGTTGATGTTGTCTAAATTGGAAAATTAGTTCATACAGCTACTTGCTGAATGCATACTGATGCAGGTATCAAAGTATTGTAAATTCTGTTTTAATCTTAATGTGTATGTACTCATTTTCAGACTGCTACGAGTGAGGAGAGAACCTCTGTTCATAATTTTCTTACTGGACATGTTTACAGGGGTGTGGAGGCTTTGGGAAAGGAACTTTTTATGTATTTTGATCAGAAAGCTTTGAGGTAAGAGGAGAGAAAAAAGTTTTCTGTGTATTCAAGCTGTGCATTTTCAGTTGTGTGGTTTTTGTTTGTTTGTTTGTTTGTTTTTAATGTTCTTGCCATTATCAGTTCCAGATATTTGAAGTTAGTGTTAAAATAAAAAGATAAGATAAACTTCTCTGCAGCCTCTCTTTAAGAGCTTGAAACACTGGATAATCACTTAAATTGTTTCAGATAATTTACTGCTTTACTCTTAGTCTAAGATTTCATGTAGAGGTATCTGAAAAGGAAAATTGTTCCTTGAAATGCGTTGTTTTAATCAGAAAACTCTTTTTTTTTCTAAATCTTTAAATAAAAAAGTCTTTTCTGCATTCAGTATAGTTATTGTCACCTAGTGACTGCTCTTGAACAGAAGTGCTGAGTCATGATTTTTCTTCATTTAAAACTGATAAATAGTATCAACCTTAAATCACCTTCAAACTCTGTAATATAATGCTTTGCCAGTGACTCTGTTATAGGAGAGAGATGGAACTGAAAATGTTTGACTGCTGGTAGGTACAACAGTTTACAATGATTGCACACTGGATAAAGGCAGTGACACTAGAAGTTACCAGGGATGATGTGTAGACAAACCTTTGGTGGCAGGGGGTTGCTGTTTGGGAGGTAAAGTGCTATATCCCTATTTATTTTAGTGTTAGGGGAATGCAACTTAGGGACTTGCATGTATTAAGCAAAGTAAACATGTGGCTTTAATAGTAATTAATACTAAATGCTTTAGCAACTAATGCTAAAAAAGCGCAATGAAAGAAAAAAAGTGATAAAAGTTGTACATCATAGAACAAAACCAGAAGCCCCAAATCTGATATGTGATCCTGTGAAAAGTCTCTAGGAACAAAAGAGAAGTCTAAAAACCATGAAAGTAGCCCAAATTCTATAGCTGTTTATATTGGAGTCTTTAATATCTTAAAACTGCTGTCATAGTAGTTACCACAGTATATCAAAAGATTAATTCCAAGTTAATTCTAAAGAATACTATGTATAGGTTCTGATGGTTTAAGAAACCGCTATTGTTGTTTATGTGACTTCTTACTGCAATGTTAAGATGTTTGTATTTTCCAAGTTTTAATAAAAACAGTATTGGGTGGTATGGGATGTAATGAAAGGGGAAATATAGGGATTTACCAAAGATGCCTTAAAGTTCAGTGCAAAAGGTTGGGGTACCTCCTGGGAATCGACCTAGGCATCATCTAGCTAAATGCTAATGCAGAGAAACAAAACATCCCCAATATTCTTGTTTGAGAGATATATACCAGTGGTCTTTTCCTGGTCAGCTTCCAGTAATACAACTTAGAAAAGAGGTTTAACATGTGAACAAACGTTTTAATAAAATACCTAAAATGCCTCAAACTTTCTGTTAACGAAAATATACTATAAAAAAGGCTGGTCTGGGTTTCAGGCATGGTATTTGTTGTTTAAACTGTAACTTAAGGTAAGGTTAGAGATGACTGTACTAAAGATGACAGTTGACATGAATCCCTAGCATAGGGTCACCCTTTCTTGTGGAACAGCAAGATTCTAGTCTTAGAAGCACTTATCAGTGCTTTCCACGTGCATACAAGTAACTAGTCGAACAGGACAGCAGGTGTGTTTAGAGCTACTTGTATTTGTGAAGGATAGGAATATGGTCGTAATCAGATTCTCCCTCTTGTATTGTGCTTTCTTAAATAGAAACAGGAAAAAAACAGTTTTTAAAAAGAACCAGATAAGCCAGCTTTAGATGGTAAACAAAATGGCAGGGACATACCTGATACAGGTGTTAGACTTTTTTAGATGACTGTATTATGTGTATTACAAATTAATTGAGTAAAGAAATGAGTAAATTGTACAATACAAAACACTATTTTTGATAAACAGACTTACAGTAAAAGAGAAAAAAGGCTATTACTCTAAGAAATGTAATCAAGCATTTTGGATAATTTCTCTTCAAAGTTCAAGAAAATATGGCTAAGTTCAAATGTGGAAAATATGACCTTTTGGCCTCAAAGATATTAAATAATTATTAAGCTTCCTAGTCAATTCAGTAATATGCCACACTTAGTCAAAAAAACAGAACCATAAAATGATGGGTTGGATGGGACCTTAAACATCACCAAATTCCAACACCCCTGCTGTGGACAGGGGCATATCCTTTGTTTCCCTTCTGATAATAAATTTAAGTTTCATCAGTTCATTAGTTAAATTAACTCTAGAATTGTATTAAGAAGTCCTTTTAGTTGCATTGTTTATTTGATTGGAAATGTTGTAGAAGTTATGTACAGAAAAGGTGTCCTCTACATGGCAGACAGAAGTTACCTGTTATCTGGTAGTTAAGATGTTTGTTCTGTTGTTTTAAAAATGTATGTTGCGCATCTGAAACCAATGTTGAGGGGAGGCAGAGGAAGGCCTCAGCAATTGCATCTAAGATTGTCTGTCAGGATTGTTCTGGGAGAGGAAGTAAGGAACAGGCCTTCAGAGGATGTATTCTTTATTAAAGTAAACTCAAATATAGGACACTATTGTCATGGGGGTTACTGTTATACAGATTCTGTGTCCGTACAGTTTCTCAACATAATAAAACCAGCTTTTCTCATCTGCTGAGATTTCCTCTGAAAACGTGGTAGTGATGCTTAAATGTTTGTCAGACAAACCTAGGTAGCATATCTTGTGAAAGATGGGGCCATGAAAGGTAATTAACTCATACTGTGCTGTTGGGTTTTCTCAAGTGGGGGCTGCCTGATGGAAGAAGGTAACTTGACCATGAATTGTTTTATACAGTTTGGATACTGTTTGCCTCACTTGCAAATGAGGCTATTTCTGAGTTATTGCCACGTTAATGGGTAGCAATTAGCCAATGAAGGAAGTCCATGTCACTTGCAATCCACAGTGGGCAGCTATTTAGGAGTAAAAATAATGACTGTGGAGAAATTAGTATTTCTACTTTTTGATGCCCCTTTAAACAAGGTCATCAAAGTCTCTGAAAAAAGTCATGTCAAGTTTTTAGGAAAAAAAATATTTATTTTCTTTCAACTTTGCCTTGAAAGTCACTTAAAAAAAAAATCAAAGCTGAAAAAAAATCTGTGATACTAGTGAGATGTGTGGGAGAGGCCTGCATGGACTGCAGGGTTTGCTAAGGAAATGAAAGTTATATGAGAGAGTTTGTACTGGGCTTAGTTTCGGTAGTGTGCTATTAACATGTCTAAATACATGTTAATAAGTCGTAAATGATTTGGAAAAGCTTCTGAAAATTGATAATGTATCTATATTTTTGTGTAACTGAAAACAGACAGAAATGTCCTTAGGAAAGGGATCATAATTATTGACCACAAATCCCTGAAAGACATCCACCGTCGACTGGGAATTACATCTTGGCACATAGAGTGTGATAATGTGAATTGTCGGTGTTCTTCTTACATTTCCTTGTAATATATTGACTGTGTTGTTATTGAACTCTTTTCAGGGAAAAAAGTGGTTTAAGCCTTATGATATTGTGTTACACTAATTCTAAAAACTTACCCTTTTACTTTAAAACAGTCAATTCTTTGCTATTAGCTGTCATTTAATAATAGATCCTAGGTTTAATTAGCATTTTTTTCCTGTTAGTAATTAAGATGAGAAGAATTCTTTTGCATGATTTCAGCATATCAAAGATAATGAAACACATTTTCTTAACGTAAATGTGTAGCAACGATCCTGAATTATATTTTCTGGTCATGAACTGCCAGGTCACTATAGCAGCTAACAGTACTGACTTTTTAATGTTTCTTTTAAACAAAGTTTGGTTAATGGAACCACCAGCTATTAAGGTCAATGCTGTTTCTAAAAAGGAACTTTCTGTAAATTTTAGTGCATTCCCATTTGATAGCAGGATGCAAGAGTTTGGTTTATTTTGTTTTTTTTTTTGACTAGTTAATCTTGTGTAGTACTGTTCATGGCACTTGAGAATGAGAAGTGGCTAACAAACAAAACCAGACAAAATATGTATATTAACTGATTTCCAAGAAGAGAGCGCTGGACACAGGTTTTTGAAAACTGAAGGAAATTAATGAATAAATGCTATGAGGATGTTACATAAAAAATTGGCTTTAGACTATGCTTGTTGAAATGTTGTCTTAACCTGACGGTAAGTACTTAAAATGCCCATCCTTCCTGATGCGTGACAAGGAGACATTAAAAGGACATATGCTCTGACGTTCAGTTTGTTTTGTCATATGAGTAGTTTCATCTGTTAAATCTTTTTTGTAGCTACAAAATATTGCACCTTTTATGATATACAGTGTCTAATCTAAGAAGTAGAGACAGGATGTGAATGTACCAGGTAAATTTGTAATAAATGAAATTTATGAGACTACAGTCAAACTTGTCCTTTGCTCAAGTATACTAGTTCCCAGTAGAATATATTATAAAATATAAGACTTCTTAAAGCATTAGTGATCTGTAAAAGAAATCCTTGAAAGTGTCTGTTCCACTCATTTGCCATCTGTGCATTTTTCAGTTTCTTTCTTTTATTAATTTTTAATTGACCTGCAGTCTTTGCCTTGGTTGTAGGTTTAAAAAAAAATAAAAAATAAAAAATCAGAAAACAGCATATGGCAGATGTTAATTGCATTGTTTATGGCATTATTGGAAGTAGCTTTGATATAATGTAGTGTTGGCAGAGAAAGGACTGAAATCTTTGCTTTCACACCAAATGACTTCTGCCTGATTTAGCAGTATATTGTCTGAAGCAGTTTCATTTCTTTCAGTCTCCCTGAGGACTTAAGAACCTATGGAAAGGTAGCATGTTGGGTGGAAAAAAATGCTAAGTGCGATACACCAGAAAAGGTTGTTAACAATCACTTTTGATTTTTGCATAATGAATTATGAAGACCACTTGAAAACTGCTATGTTTTGGAGTGTTTCTAATTTAGGGATGGGACAGTTCTTCTCTGGAGACTGAACACTATGCAAACAAGTAATTTGTTGCCATGTTACTCTTAATGACCAGAATTTATGTACGTGTTTACTGACTTACTGGTCAAAATAGTTCATAAATTAAATAAATAATTAATGAACTAGTGCTTGGAAACATTTTTAAAATTAAATACCCATAAGGAACTCTCTTTCTTTCCAAGGATTCACTTTGGTATGAATGGTTCCATGCGCATTAATCCCGATGGAAGCAAAGACAGAAATGGTGCATTACCAGTTTTGGAGATACAGCTTACTGAAGATACTATTTGTTTTTTTGGGGTGACGACAGAATATAGGTAAAGTGAAAATTAACTAATTTAAAAAACAAACAAAAAAAAAACACAACTTGGTTTAAATGTGCAACGTTCTTTTAAGAATGTAGTCGAAAAATCACACAATGTTAAGTGTTTGGATGAATGCTGTCATAGATACACAGAAATAAATTAAAACTTCCTAAACACACCATGTTTGTTTTTATGGAAATCTAAATTTGTTGGTTTTGTATCAGAGTTTACATACAGCTAAAGTAGTTCAATACCATGGCCTCATTAGGTAGTGCTGAGACTGGGAATGAAACTTGGATTTAATTCAGTCCTTTTATCTGAATGCTGAACACCATCACTCCTTCAATTTTCACTTAAGTCTAACTTTCTTAGCAAGAATAAGGACCTGTGACAATTACTAGTTTCAAACTTTTATGGCCCAGGGTTGTTTTATTTTTTTCTTTTTGAAAGTAAGTTGATATAATTTTACTAATCAACATGATGTGGATGCATTTGTCCATCAGCACATACTTTCTGCTGCTAATAAAAATAACATAGCAAGCTTGGTGAAAAGGGACATGTAAATTCGTTATATATATATATGTAAATTTAATACTATGAAACTTAAAAGCCTTTGCAACTGTTTGTTCTTCAGTTTGATTGTACTTAACCTGATAAAATCAGGGTTTAAGGAATTATATCTTTGTCGTATTGAAACTACTGAACCCGTGTAGCCATACAGTTCATTATGGTTGATGTCCAAACACGATTCCAATGTTGGAAGTAGTTTTAAACCAAGGACCTTACAACTAGTTTCTGAGCTAATATGAAGAAAATAGGAATGATTTCTTGTATATTGCTTGCAAGTTCTGTGCATGTATCATTGAGCTGCTTAGTGAGGGAGGGGTTAATATCATTTCTGTGCCTCTTCCTGTGACTGGTATTTTCACATTTTGTGTTTTCTGTGTATACTATTCTATTATACTTTCATATGTTGTTTTAAAAACTGTACTGATATGTTAGCATACAACTAAAATAAATGAATATGTGTGTGTATATATATATATATATATGTTTATTTCTTTCTTCCAGAAATGCAGCAGAGAGTGAGCGGAAAGTGAGAATGATGGAAAGCTTGGATGTCTGCTCTCCAAAGTTTAGCTTCTTAAGAGCAGAAAGTGAGATTAAGCAGCAGAAAACCCGCATGTTGTGTGATGTGTTACTGGATCAAACAGTATTACCTGGAGTGGGAAATATCATAAAAAATGAAGCACTATTTGACAGTGGTCTTCATCCAGCTGTTAAAGTAGGTAGACTGTACCAAGATTGTTCTTAATGACACCCAAGTATTAGGAATGTAAATACACATTTATATAATGTTTTGTCATCTTCTTATCTTCCTTTGTTTTCTCACCTATCATTACTTAAGTTATTCCAAGGCACTGAAATTCCAGTTTTATCATTATAACTGGAGATACTTGTCATGGTTTTCCTTGGAACCTGTTGCAGTTGCTCCTGTCTCCTAAGTTGGACAAAGTTGTTGAGGCCATGCCTTCAGTCCTACAGCTTGAAATTTCTTTTCTAGGGAGTTCATTTAACTTTCAAATCCTGACCTTGTCTGGCATCATGTTGTGCTGCCTTTCAATTGACAGCCTATAAATGAAGTGAAGAATGCTCAGGTTTACTTTGCTCAGTTACTACCCAAAATAGTGTGTGGTATAGTTGTCTCCTCCACTTACTTTCCTGCTAGCTGGCATAGTGTGTTTTTCTGCCATTGTTTACCATACTTTTTTTGGTAAAAATCCTCAAACATGCATGTTGAAAACAAGTCTGATGTTAGCAAAACAGACTGAGATTATATAGAATGTAAAGGAAAGAAGGTGAAAATAGTGAGAGTTTTTGTTATATGCAATATTTCTGAAAGTTCTTCATAGGGTCAGTCTGGATTTTATTCTTTCCTAGAGCTGTATGATGACACCCATGGATATGATGACTATCCATTTGAAGTGAGTGGATATTCATCTAGGTCTGAGGAGGCTCATTGGTGCATTCTCAGCTGTTTATAAGTTCTGATATTTAAGTATTCCTATAAAAATGAGTCTTGGGTCTTGATTTCTCTGGGGGATGTTACTCAAAAATTGCATAGATTCTACATTTGGTTCATCTGAATTAAAAATTTAAGTCAATAGGAGCTGCAGCTTACTTGTGTATCCAATAGTCAAAGTAAGAGTAACAGGATGGGAATCTCACATTTGTTGTTGAACGTATTAATTAAAACAAGAAATGAACCATGGAACTGTCCTCCTTAACCTTATTGATGCTTGATTTCTGTGGAATATGAATTCAAGTTCTACTGAAACTATGGAGCCATCTGTTAATTAAGTTTCTCTAGCATATCTTGTTTCCAACCCATTTTTAATAACATCTGGAAGGTTATCTAGTCCAGTGTCCTTCTTAAAGCATGACCAACTTTTGAGATAAATCAGATTGCTTAGGATCTTATCCAGAAGAATTTAAAAATAAAAATAAAAATGCATCAGGTGACATTTTAAAGCCCCTCTGGACAAACTGTTTCAGTGCTTAATTCATCCCTAGATACTAATCAAAGTGCATTAGTATGTATCTGCAATTTGAAATGGCACAGGAAATTAAAATAGGACTTAAAATTGGAGTTCATAACAGAAATACAGTTAATACATCTCTTTAACTGTGATGCCTCTGTCTCCAGCATTCTTCCTGAAGATCTCTCTCAAGGAAGAGTTTCTGATGATAGGTAGGTTATATAAAATCCACAGGGAAATTAAGAGGTAATTAAGAGTATTTAACTTCATATGATTCCTGTGATCGGGAACTATTAGGTCAATAAAAGATCAACCACTGAAATTTTTAGTCAATGTTTTGCATGGTTGAGGCAAAGTACATTGTTTGCTGTTCACAGAATGAGTTTATGTAGTGTAGAATGTGACTAATATTTTACTGTTTTTTAAATATATATATATATATGCACATTATATAAATTATGTATATCTGAAATGTGAAGTCAAAGAACTCATCATAACAGGACGCAATGCAATTCCACATCAACTGAAGGTGTTTGGAGTGCCTGTTTTTATGCATCTTTCTACTGTTGTCATTTAAAAATATTGTGAAAATCATGCCTGTCTTATTTACAGGTTTGCCAGCTGACAGGTGAGCAGATACATCACTTGGTGAAAATGACACGTGACTTTACTCTGCTTTTTTATAAGGTATGGACACACATTACTGAGAAATCTCCAAAACTTGACTCCAGCATGTCAACTGTATTTGATCATCTAGTGGAAACAGTAAAAAGATGCAACAAGACAAGTGTTTCAGTGAATAGGAGTCTTGTGTTAAACGTTCTTTATTAATTGCATATTGTCAAATGATGAAAGGTGGAATCTCTGGACTATAAGAATGTGCAGAATGTTGGCCCAGTTGCAGCAAGAAGACATACATGTTGCCAGAGGGCCAGTTCAGCACAGTTTTGCTTTACATGTGCTGTAACATCATTCTGAGCGTGTCAGAATTGATGTAGGTTAAGCTTGGGCTTCTATGGTGAGATAAGGTCACTTTTCAAACTGGGAGTCAGGTCACCCCAGGGAAGTATGAAGATAATTAAATTCATGCAGCTTCTTTTATGAAACTTGAAAGTATATCTATTTGAGTAAATAGGTTGTGAATTCTAAGGTTTTCCCTACTGCCATAATTCTTCAACAGGATTTCATTTCTTCCCCTGTAAACCCTATAATTTCTGGTTGCTCTTTATCTTTCCAAAAGAGAAAGAGAGAAGTGGGCCTAATTCTTGCATGTATTTTTCTTGTTTAGTTTTGTTTTTTAAGCTGCATGCAGAGAAATGAACAGCATCAGTGTAATGATTATTTCTCATATTTTTCATGAAAGGCAAGGAGCTAGTGTTGACATAAACTTGTTTTTTGGTAGGCTAAGAGGAAAGCACTTCAGATGTTAACATCTAATACAGTCTCTCAATTGTAGAGGTTAAAAATGTAGTTTGTTTAATAGCCTGCCTAAATTTCTGCTTTCCCCCAACCCACTGAAGAGTAGTGTTTAGTCTGTTGGCTAGGGAAATCTTGTTGTTCTACGTTCTTGACTGGTAAAGAGATAAACAAACAGGTTGGTAACTACTTACAATACTAGATGACTTGAATGTGTCATAGGATTTTAGAATGACAATAAACAAACAATTTAAACTTTTTGTAGCTCAATTTACCTATCTTATACTTTCATAACCTGTATCTACCAACTATTCACCAGTCAAGTACTTTTAAAGGATTAGCTAATCCCCCAAAGCCTCCTAAAGATAAAAGCATCATGAAAATAGGTTAATAGGAATAGAAGTGCTTGACCATTGTTTGTATAATGTTCTTATGCGCTAATTGTTGTAGTAAGCATACCATATTATTATATGTAGTGTTAACACCTTACAGATACAAAGATCTTGGGATCTTGTTCTTGTAATAAGCTGTTGCTTATATCTGTTTTTCAAATAACAAATGGGATGAAACTACTAAGGAGAAACTAACATAAATGTTAAGGAGAAATCTACAAAAAAAACAAACTGCTTGTGAATATTCATGCTATACATCCATAATTCCTTCTGATTGAATTACTGGACTGTGTAGTCAAAAGCAGAAGCGGTTCTCGTTCACTGAGGCTGATCAATCACTGAGGCACAGCAAGAGCAAATATGATGTGCTCAGACACCTGTATTTTGAGGAAACTCCAAGAGTCTTTTGTCTAACGGAGGGAGAGATACTGAACCCTGCCAGAGCTGGGATGGTGTTGTCAGTCCAGCTGTGGTTGTGTTTAAGCTGTGCTTGAGAATGTGCAGTTGTGGTGCAGAAATTCATGTGGCTCTGCAAAGCTGGTTGCAGCTCTGCTGGGCTGCTGTTTGTTTTGTTTTTTTTTTGTTTTTCTGCCAGTTTTAACAGGAGTATGCCTTTGACTCCATATGAATTGTCTCCTAAAATGTGCCTGCTCGTCAGCCCTCTGGGAGCTCGTTAGGTCACTGCCCTTTGGACTTGTACTATACTGACTTTAATATGACTTTCTGCCAGATCCAGAGGTGCATGCCATAGTGCCAAATGGCTTTTCACAAGCAGCTTTGGTCACCAGTGTGACCAGCGCCAAGATGAAGCTGAGCACTTTTACTGGGCTCAAGCCAATTCCTGCAGAATCTCTGGAATGCTTCTGCGTTGCACAGTTCTTCAGGTCAATCTGCCTTCCCAAAATCTAGATTGTAGTAGCATCAAGACTGAGTAGGCTCTGTGGTAGGGATATTTTTTTGTTTCTTTTGTTTTTGTTTTTCTGTACTGCATTGATTGGAGCTCATGAGCTTTCCAAAAACACTCACGCAGGTGCCTGGTCAAAGAAGACTGGTGCTGAATCAGATTTAGTTGATCCCTCTGAATTCAAGGGAACCCTAGCATATAATTGCCTATGTCATGCTACTATATTTTTTGTGATTTTTTTTTTCTGTCTATTATTCCAACATGTGGAAAATTCCAGATCATGTTATGCCAGATAAAATGTCAATTATTTCCATAAAAGAAGATGAGATACAGGCAATTGCTGTTATGAGCTTGCCTTCAATATCTTTGTTTAGTCATTAAGCAATTGATTTACATGGGTGTTTTTTATTATTATTTTAGTTTCAGATGAACTGTAGAAATGCTGACATACTTTATGTTGGGTCTGTAACTTGGGTTTTAAATGCTCCATTTTCAGTGCCGCAAAACTGGATCTCCACTCTACAAACACTACAAAGTATACAGGTGCCGAAGTTGCGGTCAGTGCAATGGGAAAATCACTGTGTGTCGTTTAGGAGAGAATAACAGGATGACTTACTTCTGCTCTCGATGTCAAAAGGCTGATCCCCAGCTTGTCAATGTCAGGTATGAGGTAACTTTATAAAACTTAAGCATTGATGCCTCAAAGTGCTGTTATGGTGACAACGGATAGCAAATAAAATGGATGCATGGAAACCAATGTGCATTTTATATCTAAATTCACTTGTGTTTATGAAAGAAAAATGTTTTGGCCACTGTTATTTTTAAATGGTTAAAATCCTTGTTTAGAATACTTCTTTCAAAAGCCCCTTCTCTTATGAAGTAGCTGGTGCTCTAATCAACTATGGGAATCATAAAAACAACTCCGAGTGCTCAGAATTACTCACTGCTTCTGGAGAAATTGCCCCCTATTGTTGCTGTTATAATAGGCTTGGATATTTACACATAAAAGAGTTGAATGGCTTAAGGAAGGTAGGAATTTTTGTCTCTCTTCCTTTTCATAGGAAGGCCTCTTCAGTCCAGGAATATCTAGACAACTGTGCATCAATGCAGTTTTTTTTTTTTTTTCAGGCTGTAGAGTTACAGCGAGGAAAACTAAAAAAAGTAAATTCAGAGTGCAGCAAATACTGTAGAGCTTAGGACTTGTCTTCCTCCTTATCAGTTTTGGAAAGCTTTTACTACAGGTGTGACACAGAGACTTTCAGTTCCACATAAATTGTGCTAGCAGCAGCCTTCTTCCTTTTATTTTAGAAAAGCACAAAATGTATTTGATGTCACAGAGGGGCAAAAGGTAAAAGTTTCAAAGGCACCTTGATTGCAGACTCTTCCACACCTAAGTTGTTCTTGAAAATTTTCATCTGAGGCCTCAGAATCTTGCCTTTTAATACTGAGCTCTGTCAATTTGATAAGAGATACTACTTCAATTTAAAAACTTTGTCTTCATTAGTGTGTGTGTGCGTGTATATATATTTAGATAAGATTTACAGAACACATAAAACTCTCTTTCTCTGCCACCCCCACTCTCAGTCTTCTTTCAGGATTCAGATGGTTGATGGGATTTTGCTTAGAGCTTAAAAATCATCTCTCGGTACAGATCAAACATTCAAAATTCCAGCTTGGAAGATAAATATTTCACATGCTGATAACCCCAATCTGCTGTCTTTTCTGAAAGTTTTAATGAGAAATCTTTTGCAGAATAGTAGGAAGGTGGCAATGTTCCATTGAGTCAGATAACTAGAAAATGATGCAGGGGAAAAATATATTTTTCTCTCCATATTAGAACAAGTAGAGGGGTTCTGAAAACAAACAAACAAAAAAACAAAAACAAAAAAAAAGGTGTACTTCAATTATAGATATGATAATGGTAGCTGTAAAATGAAAGGTTGTTTCTAATGCTGTCCTCATCCTAATGGCCAGATCACTGTGTTCTACAGCTCTGTTTTCTATTATGCAGTAACTATTACCACATAAAAGTACGTTTAGCTCTCAGGTGGCTTATCTGCCATTCCAAGCTTTTCACCTTTGAAGGCTAAAAGGAGGCCCTGAGATCAAACTGACTTGCTGCAGTTCATAAACAATAGAATTTAACTCGGTTGTTCCTGGGTCAAGTCCAGTAGCTTTATGATTTTGCTCAACTGAGAAAATGAAGAAAGCACCCATTGTAAGCTACTTCATCAAATTCAAATGTACCTTGAATCTTTAAAATATGCTTTCATCAACCCCAAAAAGGAGGAATGAGAATTATACGGCAAAAAAAGACATACTGAATATATTCAGTCTGATAATGTATTTTTGATAGCTCAGTAGTAGAAATTATTTAATTATGTAAAAATATCCATTTTTAATACTTCCAGTTCAGCTGTTTTGTTATCTAGCCCCCCACTATTTTGCTGAATGGTACTGTAATGTCTATTCCAGCTCTTGACAGCACAGTATCTCTGGTATGTCAACAGTTCTTATTAGCCTCCATATCTTTCCTGTTGTGGAAGAACTGTGGTAAAGAGCAGATATCCATACCGTTGAGAAAAACATACCATAGAAATTTGGCCTGTTAAGGAGAGTAATAATTACAGAATAAATGGTAAGTCTAAGGAACGTCACAATTCACATAAATGTTACTGAATTAAGTTCATGTTATTTTTAACATGCTAACATCGTTTGAATAGTATGACAAAATTAGCCCTTGGTAGCATGTAGTGACTGTGAAAGAGTAACTATGACTCTAAATAAATGTACCAACAGGGGGGTGCAGTAATTTACAGGAAAATAACTACAGATAAGTTTATAGAAGTATTTGCAGTACAACTTTAGCTCATCAATTACAGCAAGGATGTTTGTGAACTCTGATGAGAAGAACACAAAAAGGAAAGAAAATTCTTAAGTCTGAACAGGCTCCTAAGTGCTTAAAAAAGCAAATCACAAAGTGGTGTCACAAAAGAAAGACTTTCTAACTTCAAGGTTTTCGCTTTTGTTGACTGTTAACAATAACAAAGTGCCCTAATGGGTGCCATTTAAGCGAGAGCCAAAATGTTTGTTAGGTAGCGTGGCTGTCTGTAGTTCAGCTTCTGAACAATTCGTCATTCAGTAACGTATTTGTTAGTAAGCATTCTGTACAAGGGATGGTGGGAGTGTACTGAAACAATTGTCCTTTTTTGCCAAATTCTTGCTGACCACTTGAAAATGATAAGGAATTTGAGAGAGGTTGGACATTGTGCTGTAGAGTGTATCAGTTCATTAGTAACTTTCCGTCCATATCAGATTGAATATTTTTATTTGTATTACTTCTACAGCATTGGGAAAGATTTGCCCTTTAGGTAAAGAAAAAAATCAAACACTTATCATGACATGCTGTCCAAGCTATGATAGGCAGGTATAACACTGTACGACTCATTCTCTAGCCCCATGCTTTCCTGCACATAGCGGTGTAAGGTAATTTGTAGAGGAAACGTCACAAAGGACTAACATCATTCTTCTGTTTCACAGCAAACTGCCAGCTAGAAATAGCCTAATTGGCTGGGCATATGGCAGGGGGTCATGTTCTAATGAACACGTAGCTCAGAAATGTGAAGAAGAGTGGACGTGTATGTGCTGTACCCTAATAAACAAGCCTTCTGCTGAAGTTTGTGATGCCTGTTTGACTTCAAGGCCTGAAGGTATTGAAAGGTTGTCTGGAGCCTGTACTGGGGAGTGGGGAGCCAGGATGGTTGTGGGTTTGGTGCAGATTTTAGAACTACAGAACTGCAGAAGTGCCTTGGTGTGAATTGTATTTATGTAACTTTAGCTAACTTGAAGTCAGATTTGGGGAAAATCTTACACAGACAATCATGCAAACTGTCTTGTCTTCAACCCTGAAAGTGTCTTGCCTCCCAGCTTTGCATGCAGGTGGTGATTCTATAGACAAGCCTCCAGGGTGATCCTTTGTTATTGCTGGGGCAAGGACTGAGACAAAATACCACACTTTAAACTGTTATTAAAATCATTAGAAGTTGGCAGTAGATGTCTGACAGAGAAATCACCAGGGGGCAGAAAAGTAATTATCATTCTTCCACGTGAACAAAAACAGTAGGGAACTGTATATTTTGGTACCCTTTCCAAACGAATGTTTGGTTCCTTAGGGGCTAGTTTTTTCCCTCTGAGTACAGAGTAAGGATGATTCTGGGCTTAACTGCATTTGTTGTTTGTACCCTGGAGCTTTAGTATGCTACTCTCTAGACCTGTGGGTGGGCAGAAGCAGCTGTGAATGAGACCTAGAAAGGGACAAGAAGATGGAATGAGTAACATGCCAACTTCTGTCTAGATTTCTGTATGGGAAATTAGATACTAGGAAGGGATAAAAGGGGTAATGGACAGACTTTCCACCCATTTTCTGTCTGAAGAGGAGCTCTGTATTCTACCACTTCTTTAACTATACACTATTACTGCAAGTAGGTCTGAATTTTGAAGATCTGCTGGATTTAGTGGAGTACATTTACAAAAAATTATGTTTTTTTAATGTAACTTATTTTTTCATTGTAGGAGTGGTATTTGAAACTTTTTAACATAGTTTTTCTTACCTCTCTTTTCAGACATTGAGATTTCTCTACCTTTGATTTTTTGGCTTTTATGTTGTTTCTAAAATTAACTATTATCATTATAAATGTCTGAATTTGAGGATAGAATTTGTGGTATGTAAAGCTTGCTGTTGACTGTACAGCCAAAATAATTCATTCTATCAACAAAGATAACTATTTACCATTGCATCTCAGTTTCTTTGCTCCTTTGCTAAGTACAAGGCCAAATGCCTTTCTTAAACAGTCTGAGTGCACTGAAACCAGTCTGTTTCATTGTGTGCAGCAGTGGCAAAATAAAAAATGTCTGGACACAGGTAGCATGCACAGTAAATTCTAAGGATTATTACTTTGTTTCTGAGTGAGAATGCCTTTGGTACTAGAGAGTGTGCCACCGTGTATACCTTATCTACCCATTTTTCTTCTGGTTAATTCCCTCTTGTTTGCATGGATGGAGAGAAGATGTAGAGATGCTCCCTGGAGATGGTAGAAAAGAAAGTAGTCTATTCTTGAACACTGTGGCTTCACAGCTATTTAAAAAAAAATGCACACAGGAACTCCATGTTTTTCTTTTCACCCTTTTTGAAGAAAGATTACAGTAATATATTAACCCTAGTTTGTTTGATGATGATTGCCTGTGGTGCAGGTTTCTGATTCAATGAAGAAACTTACTGTTCATGTCAGGAAACAAATGCAAAACATATGTCTGAACTTCTTGGTTCTGAAGCCTCTTACAATGAGGGATCAAGAAGTTTGGATTCGCATTGTGTTTGGAAATGATAGGAACTGTGAAAGCAGTAGAAAACCAAACAAATTAATATTCCTTCTATGTCAATAGTAAAATAACACTTAAAAAGGGATGATGTATTGATGTAAGAGCTACCATACCCTGCAATTTCCTACTGAAATTATATGGGCTGATTTTGAAAAATCTAAATATTTTAATTGCAGTGTCTGTGCTAAATCCCACTCTGTATAGTGAATTGTCTCATAGCTTTTATGTACTTCATGTGAAGATTACTATTGTCTGAATAGGATCAGAAGTGAAGAGTAATGTTATCTTGAAGCGTATGTGGTATATGACTCCAAAAGTACTTGAGCTTTTGTATTGAAAGAAATTTGGTTCTACAGCTAATCTATGACAGGTTTTGAGATTTTTCAAGATGGCATAGTAAATTTACTCTTTCATTCCCCACTTGAGTTATAAGTACAGGTAATAAATACAAGTTATTATTCTACACAGATGGCTTATAACTAATAACCTATTTTTCTCTAGTGCCAAAGACACAGAATGCTGGAGATTCTGCAGCCTTTAACATAAACCTCATGAAGTACCCTTGTAATGAATTTGGACAACCAAGCACAGAAATAAAGATCAATAGGAGAGCTGCATTTGGAACCACAACTCTTGTCTTAACAGATCTTGGTAACAAAGCAGTTTTGAAAAATGATAACCAAATATCTGATGGATGCTCTGAGTTTGCTGCTCCAAAAAGTAATTGTGATCAGATCCACAATAATGTCTACCAGTCAGGAAGAAGCACAGACAAGCACAGCGCAACAAATGTAACTGCTGTGGCTTCACCTTCCTATCAGGAACCATTCTCTCTGAAACCCATAAAGAAAAAGCAGAAAACTCATCATGTACCTTCTGTTCACCAATACAACGTAGCAACTGGGTAGGTATTCTAAAATGTGATCAAGTCTTTTTATAATCCCATAAACTATCTTTATCCCTGAAGATGAATGGAACATTGTGTTGTAAGGTTCACGCATTGTGGTCTTTGGATTTCTGCCAGAGGTGACTTACTCGTGAGTAACTAAAACTATGATTTCAAAAGCGCTGAAAGACCTAGGCTGTTGTTGTTGAAGTCCTGATTTTGGCATCTGGCCGGTACTGTTGTTAATTAAACCATTTGTAGTTCAGATATTCCCATGGAACAAAATAGTTCTAATATGTAAACTAGTACAGTTATACCAAAGGAGTTGTCCATTCACTGCTTGCCTTAGCACTGTAGTTGCTGTTTGCTTGGAGAGGTCTTGAAGTCCTTGTGAAAGATGACAAACTGATGTCCCTTTCTAAAGTACTTATTAGACAGGTGATTATCCTTTCTGTCTTGATTCTTAACTAGTTTCCCCTGACTAAAGACAAGAATCTTTTTGCTTTCATTATTTGCAAAAACAATTATACCCAGTATGTTCGTAAATTGCAACCTAAAATGAAACGGGTCTATGATGGAAAGGAAGACTACTAAAATGTGTAAACTGTCTAAAAGTTAGGTTAGAGGCACTGAAGATGAATTTGCTTTCTCATTTAAAATGTGTGAATTCTCATACCATAAGGAAAGTAACTGAATGATACATTCTAACTAAAGCTATTTGTCAGCTAGCAATTTTCAACACTTTTCCATGATACAAGCTTCTGTTCAAGGGAGCTTGATGAACTTCCCACCTCTGTTTTCTTTGAATGTTCCTCTCCATCCTATATATATATATATATAATTACTTCAACGCTTCACCCATCCCAAATTTTTAGCTACACAGCCCCATTCAGGCACATTGTCACATTTCTCTTAACTAGGGAACGCATTAGGATTGTCAAGGAAAACTTGGACAGACATACACAACTGTAATGGGAGTAAAAGGTAGATGTCACTTATGGTTGTAAATAATGCAGGGTGAATGTGAAAGTTATGCTACAAAATTATTGGTCATATGTCTGTTCTGAAATGCAAAAGTTATTTCTTGCATTGTTGAGGCACCAGTTTTGAAACAGGATCTCACTGTTCTCCTTGCTGACTCAGTATAGGACTAGAGAGGATGTAGGTGGGATAAATGAGAATAAGAGGGAGTGCAAAGAAGAAATTAGACATAATCAATCACAGTAACAGGTGATAACTAGTTATTACCAGTCACCAACTTAAACATTTAAAAAAATAACTTTATACTGGAAAATGTTGTTTGTTTGTTTTTTTCAGGGGTGGGGATCCATGTTTTAATGAGGTGTTAGACAAAAACTTTGACGTCCACAGGACTGTAGTCTTCCAGACATAAAAGCGAACGTACAATTTCTAAGTTGAAGCTTAACGAGAATGAAAAGAACTAATTACTTGTTTGTTTTCCCTGTGGTTTCATCACTGCTTTTCTGCTCCATAAATATATTAGAAAGACACATTTATAGCGTATAATCTTTTTCATGTTACCATTTTTAAATAAAGCCTTGTGTATTGCATTCAGATAATCTCTGTCTCAATCGTGATGAAGGAAGAAACTTGATCCCATTCAGAGAACAGTATTCCACCCCCTCAGCTGGATTACTTCCTGTCAGAATACGATTTGGAGCATTGCAGTAACTTTTTACTAAAGAGGGTAGTAAAATTCTGCATTATTCACAATTTATATTGTAATCTGTCATTACAGCAAGCCTCAAGTTAATATAACAGATGATAATCATATGATAAGGATGGGCCATCCTCGTTGCAGTAAACACAGCCGCCTCTGCAGCCTTAGAGTTGTGAGAAAGGATGGAGAAAACAAGGGCAGGCAGTTTTACACCTGTCCGCTACCCATGGAAACTCGGTGCGACTATTTTCAAGTAAGTATAAGACTTCAGGACCTGTATTCTAATAAGTAAGATTGCTCACTGTTTTTTGCGTAATTCAAACACTTGTTCATGCAGCCACCTCAACCTAATAATCTGTACTTGTGAACAGATATGATCCATTAAAAGCTCGAGGTCATTGTAAATAGTTCTGCACACTGAATTGAAACTAAGAGCATAATCATAGTTGTAAACTTTTTATTTTAATTACTCTTACAGCTGAGGAGGTACCTGTTTGAGCAAATGTTCTTAATCTGCTTCAGTGTTATGTAAGACAGATTCACAGTAGAAATGGTGGTACTTCTAAAAATCATTTACTTCAGTATCTTGCTTGAAGTAGGACTGATACAAACTCTAGATCTGGACATCAGCCATATCTTTGTCTAGCCAAAATCTTGAAAGCCTCCACAGATATACATGCTATATTCTGTCTGGACAACTGTTTCTACCATTGCACAGTCATAGCTTCAAGTGGTGGCCACAGTTCCTTGCTGTGAGTGTGCGTAACTGGATGGTAGAATCCAGGTTTGGGTTGGAAGGGCCCTTAAAGATCATCCAGTTCTGACCCCCCTGCCATGGGCAGGGACACCTCCCATTAGAGAAGGTTGCTCAAAGCCCCATCCAGCCTGGCCTTGAACACTTCCAGGAATGGGGCATCCACAGCTTCTTTGGGCAACTTTTTCCAGTGCCTCACTACCCTCAAAGTAAAGAATGTTCTCTTTATATCTACATTAAAACTACCCTCTTTTGGTTTAAAGCCATTCCCCCTTGTCCTGTCACTACACTCCCTGACAAGGAGTCCCTTCCCCAGCTTTTCTGTAGGCCCCCTTTAGGTAGTGGAAGGATGCTATAAAATCTCTGCTGAGCCTTCTCTTCTCCAGGCTGAACAACACTAACACCCTCAGCCTGTCTTCACAGGAGACGTGCTCCAGTCCCTTGATCATCCTTGTGGTCCTCCTCTGGACTTGTTCTAATACTTCCATGTCCTTGTGCTGGGGGCCCTAGAGCTGAATGCAGTACTCCACGTGGGGTCTCACAAGAGACCTGCCAACAGGTAGATAAAGGATGAATTCAAGGCAGTAACGACTATCATGCGTTAATTTGAAGAAAACTCTGCATTAACATCAAGTAAACTTAGAAAGCTTGTTACAATATTTAACAGCTGTTAAATATTAGCAGTATGAATGCACATATATATAAGCATGCATTTACACTTAACGTTGGAAAAAAAAAAAAAACAAACAAAAAAAACAACAAAGAAACCTAAAATCACTGATCACAGAAGAGATCAAACTATATTAAGTACCAGGAGTTTTCTGCTAAGGCCTCCCCTGTAGATCCATCTCCATTGCTAACTTTAAAATACAAAACTCACAGCCATTCCATACACTATAACTGTATAAAAACTTTGTTTTTGCAGTGGGCAGACTTGCATTTTCCCCTTTGTAACCATGGCAAGCGCTGTGTTATGAAGACAGTGCTGAAGATTGGTCCCAATAATGGAAAGAACTTCTTTGTTTGCTCTTTTGGGAAGGAAAAACAGTGCAGCTTTTTCCAGTGGGCAGAAAATGAGTCAGCTATACAGGTTACTCCTTGATGCTGATGTTTTAGTTATCAGTTCTTCAGGATGTCTTCAGTGTGTACAGCTTTACTAATCATTTCTGTTTTGTTGTTAGTTTTGTCTGGTTTTCCCTGTTCATGGGTTAATTACTAAAAACAGCTCCTGTAACAGTATGTAACAGTAAAAAAAAAAAAAAAAAAAAAAAGGGAAAGAGAGCAATTGTAAACGGTTAATTTTAAACTTTAAATAAAATTAAACACTGCTTGTATGCTACATACTATTTTGAAATAAATATCTTGCAATATATTGTGACATACTGTGTTATATTTCCAGTCAAATAATTGAACTGTTCTCTTCTTTCCTATAAATGTCACTGCATTGTCAGCACTGTAAACTTCCAAGTGTATAGAATGGGTAACTTAAAATAAATTCATATTTTAAATTGGTAACTTTTTTATAAATGTAAATTTGTATTTAATAAGTCAATAAAATTTACTACTTTAATACAGTTTCGTGCTTTATTTCCTCAGAGCTCAAAATGAAACAGCAACTGACTGTACGCTTCAAATTTTACCATAGTTGAATGCGACCTTGCTGGATGTGGAAAACAGGCAAAAACTGCCCCACAATTAGCAAAATGTGTAATAAATCTATGGAGTCATATTTACTATAACATTTGATTCTGGCTGCTACTATTTTTTTTGGTTCCCTAATCCATATGAAATGTGTAATAAAGCCGTATCCCTTAGGTGGTTAAAACTCATTTTACGGTTGCTTATCTTACCCCTCCTTGACGAAGGGGAACAGTAAACAAGATACTAAACTAAATTGTGAAATAACGTGGAAACAATTATTCGTCTCTTTGGAGTGTAATACTGTAGACAGCAAGGAAAATAAAACTATAATGAAGCTATGGCCATAGCCTCACCCATTACTGCTTCATTTGAAAAACAGTTGTCATTTTCTGGAAAGTAGTCTGAGATGGAACAAATCTAAAAATTTCTTGTAAAGGGTCCACCAGTCTATGTAAGTACTTCAAAATTCATTGCATAATTTGACAACTGATTGCTTTTCTTTTTCATTTTTTTGGGGGGTGGGTAAGGGGGGAGGAGAGCATCAGGGAAGAAGGTACTGACTTAGAAGCAACTTAAAGAGTATTCAATTTTCTTAAGAAAGTTGTGGAACTTCAGTCCAATTTAAATCTTCAGCGCTGTGCTGCAAGTGAAACCAGTTAATTTGTGTCTTAGCCAACAAATTCAGAGGAGGCTTTCTTCTTCCCCTATTCAGTAACCTGTTACACATTTCAGGTATTAAATCTTTCCTTGTGTGAAAGTAATCTTTCTAATCAGACAGTAGAAAGTATAATCCTTATGTTGTTTGATGCATTATTTATTTGCATGTCTTTCATGAAGCCTGTTATTTAAAGTGGGTTAGGGAACTTCATTGGAGAACAAAACAAGCTACTTCACATGGGGAAGACTGCCTTATTGCTGTCTTTTTATATACTTATTTTTACAATGGTATGTCACTATTAGCTGAGCTTATACATCTAAATCTTTAAAATTGTTATCTAACCAGTTGCTCATTTGTACAAGTCATTACTATGATAGTGGCTGACAATTTTTACATGCATTTGGATGTCTTAGGTTGTTCAGCTAAACATGAAAAATCAAAAAGAAATACAACCCTTTTTGATCACTTGCCTTTAACAAATGTTGAGATCTCACCGGAACAGAGACCTAAAATGACTTTTTGACTTTGACACATCAAAGATTAAAAAAAAAAAAAAAAAAAAAAAAAAACTTAAAGCCTGACTGTTATCTTACCAGCCAGACAAGAAGTGAATGAGTAACTGTTTACATATAGCACATACATGCTTTAAGGATTAACTACTTTTATTAGCTATTGCAGTTACTTTTCTTTCTATGTTATATTTCTAGAACATATGTGAAAATAATGCATAAGCAATATGAAAATTTAACTTGGACAATGAGGCAGTGATATATAAATTGCATTTACCCTTTAAAGATGTGAAATCTGAATCCTTTAATGAAATGAATAGTTTGTCCTGATTAAGCTAAGGACTAAACTAAGGAAAAACGTTTAAAACAAAATATTGTCCTGATCATTGGCTCATCTACTTAACAAGTCATTTCTCCTGACGTTTGAATAATTTAAATGCATGAGAAATAATCTACATTATTAAAACAGTAAAAAATTCAACCTGAATTTTATTTTAAATAACGGACTTTCTGCATTGTCTCTGATTAATGATACCGCTTCTGGCCAAAGAGTAGTCTCACAAAATGGATATTTAGCTCAGAAAAAGACCTTGAGACATAATCTAGCTGGTAAAGTGCAAAATATTTGAGAAAAATTCTGAAACTTAAAAAATAAACTTAAGAAGTTTAAACAGGAAATAAGGCAGGAGCCACTCAGAAAGACAGGGCTATTAAGTGCATAATGAAAGTTTTATTTATGGAGTAAATAGAAGAGTAAAAGATCCAGACCTGTGTAAGGTTGTCAGTATTTGGCTTGCACTGAGTATCTTTACCTTTATGTTAATTATATAAACAAAATTTAAAATTTAAAAATTAGCAGTCCAAAAATTGTTCGTATGTTATGTCTTCCCTAAACCTCATGAAGGTAGGGTATACTAGTGTCAATTGGAGCTTAGCTGCTCTTTTACATAGGTAATGCCAACATGCTTTTCATTAAATAACATGAAGACTACAAATTAATTATAATCTCTTATCTCTCCTATAAATAAGAAAACATATCAGAATGGACATCCGCTCAACCTCCTGTAGAGGATCTGCAACCAAGGGGTCAAACCAGTAAACAGGTCTTGAAAGGATCTCTTGTGTTTGCTCCAGATAAAAGTCTTGATTTTGCTGTATGTCCCAGTAGTTTACAAATGTGTGGTGTGTCCCCCCCCACCTCCAATTTATCTATTACAGTGCAAATGATGGTACATACTGTACTGGGTCTGGCTGGGATGTTAACTTTCCCTGCAGCAGCCCATACAGTGCTCTGCACTTGTAGCTAGAACAGCAGTGGTATCACACCGGTGTTGTGTCTGCTGCTGAGAAGTGCTGGCACAGCATCAGGACTCTCTCTGACCCTCCTAGGGGGTGGGCAAAAAGTGAGAAAGAAACATCACCAGGGCAGCTGACCTAAACCAACCAAAGGGATATTCCATACCATATGATGTCACACTCAGCAATAAAAGGTGGAAAAAGGAAGCAGAGGGGAGGGGTGGGCTCTCATTGCAAAAACGTCTGTCCTCCTCCCGAACACCGGCTACGTCCATTGAGGCCCTGCTTCAAGGACATGGTCAACCATCACTCATTTGTGGGAAGTAGAGTAATTTCTTTCCTCTGCACTTCCACATAGCCTTTACTTGATTTGTTATTCCCTTTCCCTCTCCCTCTTCCCCTTTCCCTTTTTTCCCTTTAGTTGAATTGTTTAATTAATAATATTTCCTTAATAATATTTTTTCTCTTTAATTAAATTATCCTTATCTCAACCCATGTGTTGTTCTTTCCTTTACTTCTTCCCTCCCTCAGCTGAGGAAGGGGAGTGAGAGAATGGTTGTGGTGTTCAGCTGCCTAGCATGGTAAAACCGCCACACACACTTATTTCAGATTCTTATATTGTTTACCCATTTTAATGGCTTGTGTTGCATACAACCATCTGTGAAGACAAAAATAAAAAATAAAAAAATAGCAAAGCCTTAGTAGAAGAAGGAACTGTCTATCCTAAGTTTTTATTATTATTATTATTATTATTTCTTTCCTCATGAAATCCACTATAAATGGTTTTAAAATGTCATTCTTAGATGCCTCGGGGTTCTGAGAGAGTTGTTACTTTAACCTCCTGTATCTGTACACAGCCGGGAAATGGGCTCTGTTACAAGTGGTGTTACAAGTGGCTCCATCAGGACCAACTGGCTCACATAAGCTTCTTTGGCTTGATGCATTCTGAAAAAGAAGGGCTTAGTGAAAAGACCTCTATAGTGAAATACTCTACAGTGAAAAGAAGTCTTCTAGTAAAGCTGGCTTCTAAATACTCTTACAGTTTTTAGAGAGCTTTCTTAGACATTAGCATTACAAAGTGCGATAGCATGACTTGTAACAGAAGCTAGTGTTTAACCCTGTGCAGAAAACATTTCTGGTTTTGTATACAATGCCATCCTCATAAAGCTCTTTGAATGCAGCTGAGATGCTATGTAAAACAGTTTTTAAAGGATCACAAAGTCATGCAAGATGTGAAGTAAAAATTTTAAACCTAAAAAGTGCTAATGTCATACCCAGTTTCTGCTTTATGGTAGCACGTTAGTTACTATTACCATTTAAATTTAGGAAGACTAAGTCTTTCACTTTCAAAGTAATATTTATTTTCCAATTGTGACATTCTGGTTAGAATGAAGAGATATTATGCCCATTTTCAGTCCTTTATATCCTTCTTTAAACTGCTTTTATTACCAACTATTTGTTAAAGGCATGCATTTTTCTTAATCTGTTCATGCACAACTACCATTTGATGGTAATATGAATTCAACAAATAGACTGAGGGCTGGAGCAAAGGCCCCTATATTACTAATTCACTAAGAAATAAATTTTATACCCAAAACATACATTCAAATTTTGAGACATGACTATGTCACAGAGCTTTACTATTAACTATTGCTATTAACTACAGAGCTTTACTATTATTCATGTACAGATTTATTTCTGCATCCACCTTACTCTGGCAAATGCAGTGTTGGTTCTCACTTATTTTTCCGGAATGGAAAACAAATAAGAGTGGTTTAGCTCAGTGGGGGAAGGGGACATTCAATGAAGTGGAAGATGCCATCCTTTTATCTGCTGAACGTGAGTACGAATGTTCATCATTAGTGGCTAAGTATCTTTCACATGGAATCAAAAGTTTTCACAGAGTCTTTGATGGACTTCACAGCAACTGCAGGCCCTCTTTCTCTCTAAAGAGAATCCCATTGCTAGATTTAAAACTATTAAACTCTTTCCTGTATCTGCACTATGCAATTTTATTTGCTGTCAGCTACATTTGTATTGATGTTTGCTGATGACAGCCCAAGTTCAACATCTACTATGTTAACATCCTGCATGTATTTCTTTTTACTCCTTTAATGTTTGAAAGGTTGTTTATTATGTCCAATTTTCACTTAAATATTGGAAAACATACATACAAAATCCATTTAGAAAAGGCTGGAAATACGGCATACTTTATATTGAGCTCAGATTAAACTGGGTTTAACCTCAATTTATGAGGTAAATCCAACTACACACTTTACTGGATTAAAAAATTGGCCTTTGCATAAATTTTGCTGATAGATTTATGCTCCTGTCTGACTCCAGCCACCCCCAAAAATACTCAAAGTGGACCTTACCATAGCAGCTTGAGCATCATCTTCAGATAAGAACTCATTTGTACTCTAGGAGTTTGTAGTTTATTCAGAACAAATGCATATTTTTGAAGGAAACTACATATACATCCTGCACTAGGCCGCAACTTGAATAGAAGCCTTCCCCATATTGCAACCATAGGATCCAGGAACACAGGTTGGAGGAATAGTAATTTTACCCTGCAAACAACAAAATAATTAAATTTCTATATATTGCACTTTTAACAAAATCCAATTCCTCTTAAAGGAATATATTCACAGGTCTTTAGACCTAGAAGGCATTACAGTGACCATCCAGCCTACCCTTCTGCAGAAACCATGTAGATCTATTATGCTCTTTTAAAGAGCTTAAGCAGTTTTATGTCTACTATTTTTCCTCCACATGCACTGAACCTAGAAATTCTTTGTGGCCGTTTCCTTCAAATATAACCTCTTTCTCTAGTTCAGGAAATACTCGATCATAACAATAGTGACAGCAATAATTTGACATGCAAAAAATATATATTAAAAAATCAGTTTGTTAGAGGCCACAACACTGTAGTGTGAAAAAAGGAGAAAGAACACTTGAAATAGGGAAAACTGAGAAACGTGCTCTGAGCTTTATCCAGAAAACAAGGCACCACAGAAGGATAACCAGCTTTAGCACCCCTAACCTAATTAGGTAGCATTTTTAAGGTGCTGCAGCTAAGTGGCTCTGTTGTAGAATGGAATATTGGTCTAAGATAATATTACTTCAAACCTCATGGAATGTTAATCAAGAACTAGAGAAAACTCTGATGAAAATCATTTAGACAATATTTCTCAGGGTAAAAATACTTTTATATCAGCAAAAAAAAAGTTCTAATCAAAAAAGAAACAAATAGGATTAAAACTCAAGCACTTTATTAATGTTCTAGAACCTCAGGATGGTATTATACAAATGAAAGTTTTGAAGTGTCTTTAGAAAAACACTCAAGTTACACAATATAAACAAAATGTTAAATTTAATTTTCAAATTTCAATCTAAATTACACCTTAAGAGCTAGTTTAAAAACTAAAATGCAATCTCAGCATTGCAGAGACTGGAAGTTTTTTTAAAAAAGACAATTTAGCACAAGTTCCACTCTGAAGGCAAAGATCGTGGGTTGTACTTCTTACGGATAGTACTTCTTCATGAAGTGGTTTTGATGGTAGCAGCGTAATTTGTGTTGATTGTAACTGAGAAATTGTGTTTAAGCAAATAATGGGCTTAGTAGATGAACAGCATAAAAGTAAAAAAGGCCTTCAATAATGAAAAACACAAACAAGACTAAAATCCATTTGTGCAAAGAAGAAATTAGAACAAAATGCACTTTATCATTTTTCTTTATCATTTACACGGAATGCAAAGCTTACCCTTTCTCTGGTAACTCATGTTATTTGCACTGTATTTGCCACTTGTCAGCTCCTTACCAAAGCTCACTCACTACCTAGTACTGCAAAATCTTGCATCTTCACCTAGAAAGATGTCTGATGTCTCACGTTACACTTCACCCATCTTCACTAGAGAACTAGGATGTGCTTATCTTTATTCAGTCTAAAATAGTACAACAGGACAAGGTTTTACAAATACAAAATAACTTTTATATAAAAGCAGGCTTTCAGCAAGTTCTCTTCCTGAAAAGATTAACTGAATCTAAGTAGGCCAGAATAGAAATATTTACAGTTACAGCCACTTGAAAGTTGTGTTTTAACTAAAAAAGATTAAAAAAATATATTTAAAAAGTGATTTTAAAAATTTCATAAATTACTCAGGAAAACTTTAAGTAGGTTAATCCTGTGTCAGATGCCAAGGGTAGCAGGCAATTCAAATACAGGCAATTCACAATAATGAGAGGTTTCAGAAAATTACCTTAGAAACTTAACAAAAAACCCTAAATTTTTATATCTTTGTCAGAGATATGGTACTACTGACAAGGAATTAGAAGTCAAAAGTAGTTATAATCACACCAAAAAGGTTTTCCTCTTAAACAACGATAATAATTGAATGTATTTGAATAGAACTATGCATTATGTATGAATGTATCAAGCATGTAACCCTGATGCTGGCTACTACAGGAGCTTGGATTCCCACAGGGACCAATACTGACAAAGATCCATGTAATGACTCCCACTGCAGAGTCAGGCTGTAAAGCCTTACTTCAAGCCTTGCTTGTTCCTACACAGCGAAGCAGAAAGAACCATAAGCATAAAAAAATTGTATACTCTTGCCATAAAACCATTCAGGTACACAAATACTACAGCTATTTATATTTTGTTAATTATTACTTGTTTAGATAAACTAGGACAGGAATTATGACACTGAAACACAGAATTGGGATAGCATATTAGCATTTACAGAACACTAAGTAATTATGGGATGAAACAGAAGGTGGAATTCAGGCAGAGGAAAAAATTAAAAAATCCCTGAAACTGTAGTGCACACACAAAAGGAGACATTGAAAAGGAGCAGTTAGATTATTAACTGTAAACTCAAAACTTTATTTAGCTAGTCCCAGCTCTGTGTGATGCTAGTTCAAATGTAATATATATTAGATACTGCTGCAACTCAAAATGAACAACTGTTTTTTTCCTCAATGTTCTACACAATGTAGTTTGGGGTTTTACCTAACATACATTTATTTTAAATTCAGTTTAAAGCCTCTGATTGCACAAGGGGGATTAACTTTATTTTTGATTTATTATTATAATCAATATATGAAGCGCATGAAGAAATTCAACCACTTCAATTGTTACTTAAATCTCCAAAGGCCAGCTAAAGCCTGTCTTATATATTTCTTTTCACCTGTATCTATTGTTAAGTCTCTTCAAAGTAATGCAGTATGCAGGACTGACAGCTCTGATGGTAATAAATACTGGAAAAGGCAATTCCTGAGATAGCACCATTAATCAAGCCACACTCAGCTATTCTGTCAAAAATACTAGCCGTGTTAATTGCAAAGCTTCAGGTGACAATCAGCTAGCAAGCTCTGCTGATTGAGATGAATCTTTTAATGATAGCTTAGGTGATTATCTTCAATCTGTATTTACAGATTGCTTAGGCTGCTTGATTGAAGAAATTACTGATGAAAAATTCACTGAGGTTGGCATTGTTTCCTAGGAACAAGAATGATGCTGGGCAGCAAACAAAACACACATCCCAGTCTCTCAGCTTCCGCTTCTGTGACAGTACTGCAGGCTCAGCTACCAACCTGCAGTAGACCACACACCTGCTCATGACTGATAATTGATGCACAGCCCATTCATGCTAGCTGTTAAGTGTCAAAAGAGCATACCTACATCAACTTTGAAAGTGAAAGTTACATCCCACTTACTCCTGAAGTAGTTTAAATCAACTGTACTTAGAATTTTTTGGGAACTATCCCTGGGATTCCCATTCACTCTCCATCCCTTTCCTTTTTAGGAAAACACATTGAGGATTTAGGTATCTACAGTCTTTCTGAATTACTGCCATTCTGCCTCATTCTACATTTACAGTCCAAATAAACAGACTACCATTATAGTCTATTTGATGTTTAACATGAAGAAAATTCAGCATTAAATATCAGATTTGTTCTCACTCTTCAACTCAAAACCCACAAGACCTGTAGATTTTTTTAATTATTCTTTTATTTTTAAAGCAGCTGTTCTTAACAGGAATTTTATCTTGCTTTATTAGTTTAGCTTTCTTTGTTGAGAGTGCCTAAGTTTGAGAATACTGTCTGAAAATACTGTTTCCTAGCTGTTGCAAATAGTAAAAAACTTGTGCACTGGAAGTGGACTAAGAGATAAGTGGGAATGACCTGCAAATATCCTTTATGCCCATTCACAACCACTTTTTGCTGATAACCATTTTATGATAATTTCTTTATGGGCCTGCCAACTGCCCCTAATTCTCTTCTCTGGCACAAGAACAATTCTATATACATATTCTGTATCTATATAATATAAGTTTCTTTTTGAACCAGTAAGAAGCAAAAAATACACTTTTTCAGAATTCAGGGCTTGATCATCTAGTGGTGCTTCACAAGTCTTTATAACATCCTTGGAAACAGACACTTAGGAAATTTAATAGATGGGAACTTAAGGAATCCCAGTGATAAAGATTCTTGACATTAGAGATCTATGTTCTTTACTCACCAAAAAAGTTTCCTTTAATATCCTGGTGTTGGTGAACTGCTCAGGAACTGAGCCTATTTTCTGAGCTCAGCTAATATTTAAAGAAAGCTTGCCAAAAGCTTGGTACCACATACTGACTACTACTTGCATAGGAATGGACATATATCCCAAGATGTATATCTTCATGAAATCTTACTTCTGCCTTTCCAGAGAAGCAGATCTTCATCTGAGATCTTCATCAGCACTTCAAGTTTCTTGCTGAAACTGCTCCACCTTGTATAAATGAATTGCTGCTTTTTATACAAGAATAAAGAGGGAAATGTTACTGTAGAGCACTGAGGCCAAAGAATCAGGCAAGTTACTACTTGAAGATAGATTTTCATGTTTCACATACAATGGCATAACGATTAGAACAAGCAAGTGCAAAAACTCACTCTAGCCATATGCTGAGCAGCATTTAGTATGTTTGAATGCTCTTAGAATGACTGTTGGATCCAGCCCTCAGGTCAACAGTGTAAGAGAATGAACAGAGCTTGAGGGCCTAATGAATTCCTAGCAGTAGGAGTTACTGGGTTTATGTATTCAGCAAGAGAAACACATACAGATGTCAGGGGCCTACAAAGTTAGAAAGCAGCACCTGAGATGAAGTACTGACATCCTCACAGAGCCTGAAGTGTTGCACTCAGGTGCTTAAATCCCTTTTGAACCTACCAAAGAAAGGACAACTTTTCTTTTTCAAAGGATGGAGCATTCAAATCTTTGCATATTGAGACTAAAGTCTTTTGTGGTTTTGTATTGTTCAGTGATTTTTTACTCACTGACACTTATGTGAGATTGTCTAATATTTGACCAGATTGCCTCAACTCCTAGTGTACACTTCACATTCTTGCACGTTAAGTCTGGAAAAATCATAGCTACAAAGTAGAGCATAATGCTTAAATAGGACATTGATTGACATACTATAGTATAAATATATAAGACTGATCAAAGGTACATCAATGGCAATTAGAAACTACAGTTGGAATATTTATCTGACATTCGTACTTATAGTGACACATTACGTTGTTGTTGTACAACGTTATGCAAAACCAAATTTATTAACTCTGAGATACTTGATTTTTCAAATTAAGATAGAGTTGTAAATCTATTGCTGAACGCAATTGGAGATGGTATCTCAGCTCAGCTAAGCACATTGGCACTTGTCTCCTGCCTAAACCTCTTTGTGATTCAGTAACCAGACATCCCTGTGACAGAACCCCTAGAGACCAATACAGCAGTCAACCCAAAACACAGTAGCTTAACACAAAGCACATCTCACAGTGACTTTCAATTAGTCAGTCAAGAATTCATAGTGCTCTCATTTTCACAAAAGCACTGTAGTAACCTGAGCTGCTCTGAAGTATGACATCTGTAGTTGTACAACCTCCTCATGGGAAATTCAAATTCCTATTTTAACCAAGAGAAAGCCCTCAGAAAATAAATATTGGAGATTGTGCTTTCCCATCCTGAAGATGGGAAACTTATGTTAAAGAATTAACTATTTACAAGACAGAAGAGAATATGAGAAACATGTCAATAGCCTGTTGATGATATTCTCCCAGAAGTAGTGGAAATCCTGGACATAAATCCCCTGATTTCTCACTTCTCCTGCTGAATTTTACTGGGAAGAAATGGTTAGGATGGGCATCTAGCTTGAGGGCTGATGTATGAAATCTACTGCGAGATAGGCACCTTACTTCAGTCTGCAGGAAAGTTTTGAAGTCTGCTTTTGCCAATTTAAGTATGTGCTGTCACCAGCTGGGTAACTTCCTGCATTCCTCAGTCCCCTGCTGCATACTCCTGCAGTCTACCTTGTGTTGATATTAGCAGCTGGGTGGTCTGGTAAAACAGACAGTTTGCTTACCCGCAACTCTGAGAAAGGAAAAAAGGGAAAAAAAAAAAAAAAAAAGCCAGACCAGAAGGCTGATCCCTTTTGTGGGCCTGCATAATCACCAAAACCAACTGCATAACTGGACAAGAGAATGCACTTTGGAGGATGCAGGTAGTACCATCCCTTCAGGTGCAGTAAAATCTTTAACCAACTGAAACCACACTCCAGAGATGGACAAAGCTAAAAACATAACCTTGTCTTCAGCACTTTATTAGCTAATCTTTCTCTGTTCAGTGTCTTCTGATGGATTTTATTACCACCACTGTGGCTACGTGCCTAGAAGCACAGGAAGAAATGAGGATGGTATTCTGTACATACCCGAGGGCTTTGATACATACTCCAGCAAACAGCTACAATCAAATTGCCCTGGAGCTGTTTGCTACTGCACTTTGATCTGAAGTTACGAACCTTACAGCAGAACCAACGGAACAGGATGCAGGCATCTGCTATTGTCAGCACAAAGTGCAGAGAGAGGTCAGAGAAGTTAGACTGTTGTATCCAGCATGGAGACGTTGGCGTGTGTGCATGCACTCTAGTCTGCCAGTCCTGGTACAGGAACAGTATCTCTTTTCTGAAGATTACATAAGACAGGTAGGAGGATAACACTGCACAAGGCTATTTGTTAACATCCTGAAACCCATGCAGCTGTGATATCACCAGCCTGAAGTCTCATTTTGTGGAGCCGTTACTTTCACTAAACAGAAACTGAAGTTCTCAAAATTTTTGCCAGGAAACAAGATCATAGGACTTCTCATGTTGACAGGTTCATAATAGCAAAAGATTGAATTTAAGCAGAGTTTATTAATACTGCAGCTACTGCAGTATATTGTTTTTCTACTTCATACCATACAAATTAAGCCTTCATTAACAACCAAATTAACAAAACACACTTGACTGCATATGAATTAGACTGTTGATAATACTTTTTACATTCACCTTTCTAATCTACAATGCTTTAATCTATTACTGTAAAAACTTCTGAAAAAAATCTTAAAGATTGATTACACAACAAAAGTAGAAAACTATTCCATGTTGCTCCTCAATGCTCAGAGCACTATAGATAAAAATATTAATTTATGGAAAGTTTCAGTTGCTTTACACTTTTCTACGTATCAGTCTGCCAACCAAGCCTCCATTCTCACTGATGATCTACTACAACTTGCCTTGGAATTTTTCCTCCTAATGATGAGCGTCCAGGATCAGTGTTAAGCTAGCAACACGACCATTTTTATTTTCAAATAGACTACCACATTGTACTCAGTAATATAATCACATATACCATAAAGCATTTATTTGTGAACAATAAGTATTCATGACATAGCTGAAGTATAACCTGAAATCTGTAGTATTGTGATAGTGCAATCTATTACGATATTGCTTCTCAATTTTAATAGCTCCTCCCTCAATAATTTAGCAAGAAATAAAATTTCAGCTGAAGTGTACTTTGGAGTCTGCCTGGAAAGTATACAGCAGTGTTACAAAAGAGATCATCACTTCTGAACAATAAAAAGCCCTAATATTTACAACACAGCTGTTTTTGCAAAACTTTACTTGTGAAGAAGGATAATCAAAAACTTATCTTCCAAAGATTTTTTCCCTATCCTATTAGGAAAACATAAATGAATAAGAACACTAGCAAGAGAAAAACCCTCAGCTACTGGCACACTTTGAAGCTGATACTGTTTTTATTTCACATACCACTACCTGTCACTGTAAATATATCAGTTAATCACAACAAAAGACTGTATTGTACCAGCAAGTGTATTTACCTCTGCTGATTCCAACTGTCTAGGGAAAACAAAAGAACACAAAAACACAGCAAATATAGTGAAATGCACAAACATCTATAAATGTTTGCTGCTTGACTCAGCAGCGCAAAGAATAACAACACAACAAGTCATACATAAAATCCAGAGATTCTGCCACATCTCCATGGTCATTTCAGTAATGTTGTTTCCCTGTAAACTTAATGGAACTTATGCGGAGGAATGAACAGGACCCCTACTGAGAACATTTGTAGTTCAATGCTTACTGTATAATGCATCGCTTCTACATTACAGCTAGAGTAAAAACTTTTTCACTGATGTTTCCCCCCGCCACAGACTACAGTTATTTGCAGTGAAATCCTGCATCTATTGTTTCAAAAGGTTGCTAAACAGTCACAACAGTCATTCAGTAGCAAAAGCCAAACAAATGCTAATAGAAAAATTTCTCAGTTAAAAAGCAATCAGCACCACTGTAGTTTTTCCCCTTAAAGAGATAAAAGATTCACTCCAATTTATATAATATTATTTGTAGTTTCTATTTCAAAGTCCAACCTTGATGTCTTTGAAAATCTGCATTAACTCCCTATTGAGGCAGTTCCAGATGAAAGGAAGCATTTCAATGGCAATCTACAGTGAAATGACAAGTTTTCTTCAATAAAGGCATACAAAACGTTGTCAGAGTTCATATAGTTTTTTATTAATGAAAAATTCAGTGCCATGGAAAAACATGTCGCAGTTAGATTTATGAGCCAGACCATATAGCTAAGAAATTCTTTATTTGTCTACATTAAATAATTCCATATGAAATTTTAGAAACAGAAATTAGTTAGAGGCAAAAGTACTTAGCAGGATTCAAAAAAACAAAAACAAAAACAAACAAACAAACAAAAAGCCTTTACAGACAGGATGCATTCAACTATACCAACCTGCAAATCTCACGTGTATTTTGTAGTAAGTCAGAAGTATTAAAAAAACTTTCTGATTTCATGGGTTTTTACTTAAGATTTTATTTTTTGCAACCACAGCAGAAACTGTCAAAGTTCTTGCCTAGTTCTGTCAAGTGTTTGCATATATAAAACCTTTCTTAAAAAAGGAAAAATCACGTGTCTAATAAGTGTAAGAGAACAGCACTATTAAAAACTTAAAAAATAATCATAGAATATCCAAGTTGGAAGGGATTGTCCATAACATCAGAACAGTACATTGATAAGTTAAATGTACTGTCAAATTAAAAACATATTCAAATAATTCACACAAACTGTTTCATTTAGCATTAATTCAGCATGACAAAAACAACCCACATTATTAAACCATGTGTATTAACATGTACATCTCATGGAGATGAGTAATTTTATTCTCATCTGTAGATGAGCTGTCTCTACAGTAAGTTAGAATTCTAACTTAGTGACTTCAAATACATTTTTATAGAGCACTCATCTTTTAGCATGTGCAGTCATAACCTTTGGCTGCATATGCTAGCTAGCATACAGTGGCATAACCCCACTAGAAAGATGTTCCCAAGCTATCTTGAAAATGAATCCTCCTGGATTCAGCTGCAGTAGTCTGAGACATCATCACTCAGCTGCTAGGACTTAACCTCCTGTGTTCAGTCTACAACACTATCTTTAAAGTAGCAATCACTGAAATTTTATCTGTTTGTATTTGACTGCCTGAATTTACAATCCATCTGAAGATACAGCAGCCACAGCAGAAGGGTTGTAGGTAGGACAGGTAGAAAACATCCTAAGCCACTTTAGATATACACAAGATGGACACTAGATATACACAAGCTTTTGAGAAAAGCTTGGTATGGCCTACCTATAGTGAACACTATGCTAGGAGAGAGAGAAGCCAAAGATCCAGTGACAAAAGTGAATCCTCCAAATAAATGACTTTGTTGATGAAGTTCAACAGTAGGTCACTGAAGATGACTACTCTAATTTGAATGCTGCAGGTTTTTTTTCTAGCTCTTACACAGACCAACTTGGAACATAAGACACGGCACACAAGCATCCAAACGATCTTACTTATATAAAGATACACTAAAGCATGCTTTTATTACCCAAAGATTTTATTCAAGTAGACAAAGAATAATTAAAGTGTTTATGACAAGGTGTAAACATTTTACCTTTTTTCCCCCCTCTTAAATTTTTCCTACCAAACTCAAGTTTAGTAAAGACTCAGTCAACTGATCAGCAAGCCACCATGTTAAGAAGAGTTCAGACAGACAATTAAACATGTATAAAGCAATCCTCAAGATGCTGAAGTACTAAAATAAATGAAGCCTGTTATCTCCAGACATAGAAAGTGACAAACGCAGCTTTGTTAGCTATGGATAACTGTCACGCTTTAAGTAAGCAACTGCACCTTTCCAGTGATAATATACGATAGGAAAGGGCAAGCACACAGCATATCCATGACAAGCAAATCACTGTGATTAAGATTTGTAATTTATTTTACACTATAGGAAATTTGTCTAACTTCCTATTACAGTAAACATAATACTCCTTGAAAGCTTGTACTGAAATAACAGGGATGTATGTGGGGATGCGACTCCATCCAAAGGCATTCTCAGCTATCGTGAAACTAGTTCTCTCTTGCTTGTCAATCTCTTAATTAAGAGTTTGAAATGTTTTCCACTACTCTTCAATACCCTTCCCTTGCTTGCTAGCATTTGCACGTAATTTTCTTTTCAAGAGAAAAGAAAAACCAGTAATAAATCTTAAAAAGACAAACATTCTCAAAATAAGTCTCCCTTGTAGAATCACAGAATAGCTTGGGTTGTAAGGGACCTTAGAGATCATCCAGTTTCAACGCCCTGCCATAAGAAGGAATGCCACTAGATCAGGTTGCCCAGCACCTCATCCAACCTGGTCTTGAACACCTCCAGGGATGGGGCAGCCACACAGGGGCACACCCCCTCTGGGCAACCTATTCCAGTGCTTCACTGCCCTCTGAGTGAAGAATTTCTTCTTAACATCTAATCTAAATCTTCCCTCTTAGTTTTAAACCATTCCGCTTTGTCCTGTCATCGTCTGAGAAAAAGGTTGCTCTCCATCATTTTTTATGTCCCATTTGAATATTGAAAATCTGGAATTACATCACCCCTGAGCCTTCTCTTCTCCAGTCTGAACAGCCCCAGCTCTCAGCCTTTCTTCAGAGGAAAAGCGCTCCAGCCCTCTGATAAACTTTGTGGCCCTCCTCTGAACCCACTCTAACAGAGCCACATCCTTCTAGTGCTGAGGGCCCCAGATCTGGATGCAGCATTCCAGGTGGGGCCTCACAAGGACAAAGTAGAGGGGGACAACCACCTTCCTCAGCCCGCTGGCCACTCCTCTGTTGATGCTGCCCAGGATGCAGTTGACCTTCTGGGCTGCAAGCACGCACTGCTAGCTCATGTCAAGCTTTTCATCCACCAGAACTCCCAAGTCCTTCTCTGCAGGGCTGCTCTCAGTGAGTTCTTCTACCAGTCTGCACTTATGTCTGGGATTGCCCTGACCCAGGCGCAGCACCTTGCACCCAGACTTGTAGAGGCAGAGTCCTTCCTCCCTCCTACCCTTTATTCCACATTTCTGCCAAATGCTTGCTTTTAAATGGCAAAGTGAAGGTCCAGTTCAATAGCTATTATTCATACCCTTTGATTATTTAGCTCTTAAGAAAACAGACAGACTAGAAGAGCTGTTAGACAAAGTTCTACTACAGCTGTCAGACAAAGTTCTACCCCAAAAGAGCAGGTGAAACTTGACATTACTCCTAAGTATTACTTGATAACTTTTAGTGGTATTCAGATCCCCAGTTTGTTGAGTTTGCAAAAGTTTAAGAATTGAGTTGGGATGTGAGGCAATGTTCACTAAATTGCTGACTTACTGATATGCCTCACTACAGAGGCCAATTTTCATCCATTTCACTTAGATGACCATTTTTAAACAGAGAGAAATCCCTTATGTTAACTGTGAAAGTATCAGCACTAACTAATTTTGCAACTATATCCACTTTCCTGATGCACTACAAGGTCCATTTTCAAAAATCTTGTCCTAAAGTACCTGTTCACAATAATTTAGAATCAATTTACCAAGTAATTAGGATAGAAAGCTACAGATTGAGTTTAGCAGCACTACACAGAGCTATAATAAAGCAGAACACAATAAAAACAGTGAAATAATATCTTCAACATCAACATATCTTTGTACTTGTTCACATTATTATGGAACAGTGAAAAAAACAAAAATTTTAAAAGTAACACCTGCAGAACCTTAGCACTTTAAGTTTAACCCTTTAAGTTTAGATGTCAATAAGCCAAAAGAAATTAAATGCAATCTACTACTTGCTCAGCTGCCTGACTTAGCAAAGGGCTATAAACCATGAAGTGAAACCGAGTGAATCCTGGAATTTTACTACATGCAGCACCTAGGAAAGAAAAAAAAAAGTGTAACTTGCTACATTTAGGATTAGTGCCTTTGTTAGTGTGCTTTATCATCTAAAGATGCAGTTATTACTGCTACCACGTTGTAATTATTCTTTTAAAATCTGTTTAACCCAAGACATCTTGAAATAATTTATTTTTAAAGTAAAAATACAGTGCTACTGACTACTGTATATTATAACTCAAAACAGCACCATAAATTAGGAAAATCTCTCTTTCAATCCTGGTTAACATAATGAGTTCCTCCAACTCTAATCTCTTAAAACACAGAACTATGCAAAATAAACATCAAAGAATGGCAATAAACAGTCTAAATAAGCTACGTTGATTAGCAAACTGTATTTGCTACTGATCTGAGAGTTCGCAAATGAGATGCCTGGCACAATGACTGATCTGGAACTGCTTTGAAGCTATACTTGCCAGACACATTCTCCCTGCCTTATGCCATATCTAGGGGAAGCATAAGCATTTGTATTCAAAAAAACTTCCAAGTTAATCATACACAATCCAGGAGAACATGTAAAAGTAGTAAAAAACAAAAGTATTTACAAAGTTTTACGTAAATTTTGTGAAATCTAAGACGTTCAAATCCAGAGGAAAAATTAAAATATCTTTATTCCACGCTAGGACAGTTGCACTGATAAGCACCATTTGATATTATGAATTGCCATACCGCTGTACTGAATAAATAATTAAAGACTGGTGCTTTAAGGTCCACCTTCATGTTTTATTTCTGTCACCTACCTAGCTAGGGTCAACAAAACTGGCCCGTTGAGCAAAATACATACCATAACTTCCAGTTGTATTGGCACATATAACAGCACCAAAGAACTCTGGAGCATACTTCTGGATTCTGGAAATAACTTTCTGACAGGCTACGGTTGGGTCCATTCCCATCCTCATATACTCTACAGCTTGATAGCTAAAAGCAAACAAACGAAAACAGACACATTCCCACATCCAGTTAGTCATACTTCGGTTATATATTGCATTAAGATTTCTTTGACTAATGGAAACACAATGCACAACCTTTAGCCTAACTTCATATTGGAAATTATTATTCAATTCTACCTAAAACGTAATTAGAAGCAGCACTAAAAGGGACTACAGGATGTCATCTATGCCATCAACAACTCTAAGGCAATAGAATAACTCTGATCATTTGCAGAAGAGGCTAAACCACACATCAGTTAAACAACTGCAAAAAAAGCAGCTGAAGAGTCACTGACTTTGTCATTGAATGACTAAGTTTGACATTAGAATTCGTTACTAGTTTTCATGAAGACATATATCAAGGTAGCTTTTAAACTCATATTTTAAGAAAATTGACCTCCAAAATTACACTTCTACTATTGATTCTAGTAAGCATTAAAATATATATATTTCAGAAAAAAATATACAAGTTTCTTAAAAACTCAAAGTTAACAAAATTTGTTTCATAAATATGAACATATGTTTTGATCATGACTTTAAGACACTTTAAAATTTTTTGCAAGATTTTTTTTAAAAAAAAAATCTTACTCTAAATGCAAAAGAACCAAGATGACTTCACACTATCATTAGAAAAACAACATGTGCAATGTTTGAGATAGATCACTTGCATTTCCAAAATATCCTCAGAGGAAAAAATAAACAAACAAGCAACTTTTGTTATCGTTTACTTTCAGAAACAGAAGATTAAAAGACAATGAATAATTTAGTTAAAAGCAAACAATGTTTTGTTTTGATGAAAGATACATAAAGACCTCAACTTGTTACACTAACACTCATCTACAGATAGCATTAACTATGATGTTATCAAAGTGACACAGAAGAGAACTTCCCTTGCATTTTCTGACACCCTATTACCCTTGATTTTTCATACTGATCAGTTATATGTAGATAATTTGAACCTTTCCATCTGAATACAAAGCTGTATTTCATAGGGTCATCTTCTCCAGTAATCAAAGCTATTCCAAAAAGGTGATCAGAAAACATTAGCAATTTTGGCCTTTAGTTGACAGTTTCCAGACTTCTGGCAGGTCAATTTATTTTTTTGAGAATGCTCTTTTTTTTTTTTTTCCCCGTTTAAGAATATCTAAATAGTATGGAATTAAGAATGTCTGATCTACAAGTAACCTGTGATCAACCACCTAGTCTAAATTGTTTTGTAGAACCAGTTGGTGCAAACACAAAATGCATTACAAACAAATCCTTTAGGCTGCTAAACAGCAATTTTACCTGCTGTTTTACAGCAGGTAAACAGCAATTTTAAGCTTTTACCAATTAACTTCGTAGTGGAACCCAACTCACTACTATTGCCAGTACCCAATTCCTCAGAATAATTCACAAAGTTGTCAGTTGCCTTTTATTTCAGGACTGGTCTGCAATAGCTTCACACTCAGTAACGATTTTAACTTTTATATATACACATCTGCTAGCAGGCATTCATAACTACCAGAGTTTTAGAAGAAGTACTTGAGTACGGTAAAGGCCACTGCTTTAGATTCCTTAAAGCATCAGTGTTCATTATGTACAACACAGATGTCCAGAAAGCATTTCTTTTGAGACTGACCCACAAGAATGACAGTCAAGACTCAGTGATGAAAACAGACGCATTTTACAGTTTATGCAACCGCAATGACAGCACTAAAACACCTCTTTCAGTTTCAAATTAGATACCGGTTACATTAAGATTGTTACAGTGACTCTTCTGTTAAAGAGCGTGCACGTTGGTCATAGACTCGTTATTGCTGTTTGCTCTCAGCTTGGCAGTATTAACGGGATCTCTCATTAAGACAGGTTGTAATGACAACTCGATTTTGCTACTGTTCTTTTCCATTCTATTCCTTCCTCTCCTACTTCAACCACGAGGAAGTCAGATCGTCTTTCAATCAATTACTTCATTTGCGGAGTCCAATTTTGCTAGAAAAACCTAGTAAAGTCTGCACTAAGGACAAACCTGGGTAAGAAGCGCATCATGATGTCACCATCCCCAGTGGCTGCAGCTCCTCCAGCTGTACTATCAGCATAGGATCCTGCTCCTGCTATTGGAGAGTCTCCTACACGGCTGTAGAGAACAACAAAAAAAGAGTAATTCTATGGAAGAAGACTGAAAACTATAGAAAACTATTTACTAATGCCAGTGAGACTGCATTAATGTATTAGCTCTTGGCCCAGTATCAGCAAGTTCTTCCAACTTGGGCACACTTCTAACTTTGTCAGCCTTACCACCTCCAGCTGGGTTAGTGCTAAACCCACAGAAGAACAGAACAGGTAAAAAGGTCTCTCTACTGTAACCAGAAGTCTTGTCTTAAAACTACTGATGAAAATGATCTGAGATAACCTGACTTACCTGAGGCTTAATCCACCTTCACTGTGCATCTCTTTATTATACTGATTATAGCTAGGGCAGTAAGGTTTGGCCAATGGGCAACAGTAAGCAGCTGGGGACATTACTGCGTTCAGTAGCCCTTGCTAAATCCAAAAATTGTCTGAATTAGTTGACAAACAAAATTCCTAACTGCAGAGTTAAAAACAACAACAACAAAAAAACAAAGACAAAACATAGGCCTAGGGCTCTGATTCTACATACACTTTTTTGGAGACTGTGCACCTTTCCAAAATGCTCACTTGTCTCTGGTGCCTTGCCTTATAATTTACTTCACAAATTTTCGGTCTGTCTGTACAGTGAATTAAGCCAGCTGAAAAGCAACCATTCCCTCAAATAAACCCAAATCATCCAACAGCTACATCAGTTGCTTAGTATCGGATTTATGGCAGCCCAGAAATAACCAAGGCCATTTTGTGATCGTCAGCATCTAAAACATACACTGTTTAACCTTTACATAAGCTTAAAATAGGAAATAAAAAAAAAGTTTTTTTTTGTTTTTTGTTTTTTTTTTTGTAAAACCAGATACTAACCCTGGAATTTTGTGGACTCCACCATTAGTAGATGTCCCAGAAGCAACGGTTCCATTCTCACCAATTACAACCATACCTAAAGTTTAAACAGGGATGAAACATGCTCAGAAACACTTCTGATAAATTTGTTAAATTTGGTTTTCATGAAACAGAACCATGATATCCAGACTATTTAAATTGCTGATATGCTGAAAAACAGAAAAATCATACTCGTAAAGAAGTTCTTTGCATAAAAAAAAAAAAAAATTGAATCTTTTTGGATGTTCCTTTTGGAAGCCAAAAGGAATCTAAATCAGTGACTGACACACCATTAAGAGGCAGCCGCTGCCTCTTAATATGCACCTATGTTACTTGGTAGAGAACCAGGAGCTGGTGTCACCATATTTTGCACCACTACCATCAGAACAAAGTTTGGAAATTCTGTAAATAGTACTTGATTTTGGGGGGGGAGGGGCGTAAAAGTCAAGTCAGAAGATGAAGAGTTTGGCAGTTTGTTTGTCAGAAGTGATACAGCCTACCAAAGAAACCAGGATTACATGACAAGTTGTCAAATGTGTGGACTAGCCTATTCCTTGCTAAGTGTGTACTGATGTGGAAGCCATTGCCTCATATTACAGTAGCTTACATTGACACTTAGAACATGATTTGAGATCCACTGCTTTTCCATGAGGCGAGACTTCACCTCTTTAAGAGAGGGCAAAAATTGTTGTTGGCATTAGCTTCAGTACAAAGTGAGAGCCAAGAAGGAGAATTCTAAAAGTTGAAATCCAGTTCTCTGTTTTCACGAGCCCACTACCTCTTCCTCATAGAAAAGCTTTCTGATCAGTGAAATTGGAAAGTGTAGAGGCACTGAGTCTATGGCCACCATTATCATCTACAAGAAGACTGGAAGGGCATCAGTTCCTAACAACTTCATAAATGCATCCTGAATGAAGACTCTTCTCAAAATGTCAAGGAGACATTTCATATAGAAAGCAAACAATGAGGTGAGAGAGCTTGCAGTACAAATATAAGTGCCAACATTTACTACAAAACAGCTTAGGACTACTTAATGATATATCATGTCCTGAACTGTATTTATCAGACTCCCCTCTCAACCTGACACTCCACAATTTTAGAGCTTTTGAGAACATATTAAAGACTACACCAGTAAATAAAGCTACCTACCAGATTCAGAATTTGGTAGGTTGCCTGACTTTCAGAAAACATAGATTTGTTGTGAGTAGGGTGGACTGGAAGTTAACAGCAAAGATTCCCCCATGAAGTGACTTGTTAACCCTTGGTGTTGCAAATACTGCCAGGCAGAGTTCTGAATTGCTGAGGAAAATCCAGATTAAAACAAAAAGTCTAAGTTTCAAGACTGCAAAGTATAAAGCTTTGAAAGATAAGAACCTATATCCAGTCTCCATTCCACTCCCTCAACAGTTTCTGCCTTTCTCAGGTCTGCTCATTAACCAGCTGATAGGTTTAGCAATTAAAAAGTCCTCAGTCAGTAAGTTCATTAGAAGTCTTTGTTAACTACTGATAACCTGTTTTAAGGATAGCAGTTCCTGTAGAAACGTACTGATTTAGCCAGAAGAGAACCGAAGTGAAAGTAAGCCTTATTTTGTAAGTTCAAGGACAAACACTGCTTTTGGCAACAGGACTATTTATGCACTTCTTCCACCTCTGGCACAGCCTTTTAAGTTGGACTGACAGCTACATAGGAGACTTGACCTAAGTTAACTATAATCAGAATAAAATTAGTTATTTTTAACCTTGATCAGTTTTCTAAACATCTGTATCTGCCCAGCCAATCGTGCCAAGGTAGCTGTGGGAGAAGTAGTAAGGCAACAAACAAGTAGCTGAGGTCAAAAGATGAAGCAAGGGACCATGCAGCAAGTGCAGTGGGGAAAAAAAAACAAAACCAACAACTACTTTTAGGCACTTGATCCTAACACATAAGTTACACAGTCTTGAAACTACTATGAACAGGAAAAAACTATTATGAAATAAATTTTTGATATCAAATATTTTGTTTTCAGCTCAGAATAACTTAATAGGGAAATGAGAAAAAGACAGGGTTAGAGTTACCAAAAGTTGTTACCAATAGTATCATGATTATGAACACTTCTTTGTGAGACGGTCCATTTTTCGCAAGTAACCTTTTCAAGTCTTTTATATGGTCCACATGATTTTGAAGAATCTGGTACCACATTCTGTAATTATATGGATGAATAATATGTTATACTTCATTACAGATAAACCTGTAAATGTTACACTCAATACCTATAAACTACTACACAAGTATCACATGCCCAATACTTACAATGCCCAATATCCTACAAATATTTTGTTTAAAGAACATAGATTGACTTCTGGCATTACATGGTAAGAAGGTTTTCCTAATACACAGTTATGTTCATCAAATTAAAGATTCTCTTCTGCTTAACAGACTGATCAAAAAAAGTTCATTCTTCAGCAAAATGAGGAAAATTTTCAAGCTTAAAAAAGGATGAATTGGGTCTGCTTTAATAATGTCCAGTCAAGACAATACATCAACATATTTTCCCCAGTTGAAAAGGAGAATACATACTGAATTAAAGTGGCTCAGCAATACAGCATTTTAGATGCAAGAAACAACAGAGACCATGTACAAACATGCAAACTCGCAACACCTATACCAAAACCAAACCCACTACAACAGGCGAGTTTACACGGAAAACTGAACTAATCCAATATGTTCACAGTTCTACGTAAAGCCACTCTAACTATTTAGGGACATTAATTACTACTGTAAAAATTCATTTCAGAAATTTATGCTTGCATCAAAAAATACAGTCACTGCTTTGTTTAATCTGAGAAATTCTGCCCAAATTTAGACCTAAAAAATACCTGTACCAAAATACTATTGCAGACTGTTCAAAAACAGTAAGATTTAAGAAGCAAGAGCTAGTCACGTACTCTTCCCGAGTCTACCAGGTTCGTTCTGCACATTAGGCAGAACAATTGCAACACTTCCTCACTTGCAAAGCAAAACTTCAACATAAGCTGAAAAAGACACAACATTGCATCAATGGCTTTCTAATCCTCCCCCCTTCATCACAACCATTGCACTGTACCTTCCAGTAGTTTGGCTGACAGCTTTGATTAAGCCACTTTGAATACATCGAAAGAGATTTTGGGGTAGTTAAATCTTCATATGGAAACCCCATGCGTACAGCAAACAGGGAAGCTTTAAAAAAAACAGCAAAAACAAAACCATCATTTTATTCATGTTTTTATATATTTTATGATAATGCATCCATGTAATATTATCTACGATTCACGGAATTCTCTTTGGGAATGAGAAGTATTTCTTTGGTGAATGATACCAGCCATTATAGTGAGGTATTACCACAATAACAAATACTCCCTTCACTGGTGAAGATCAAATTTCCTCAATTCAGTACAGCTATGTTAACAGGTATAAGTTTCAGCACTGAAAGAGAGAAAAATTCAACTTTAAAAAAAAAAAAAAATCAACTTGACCCAAATAATCTGGAACATGAGTAGCCTGAGATGTGTGTGTGAAAGAAATGAAAACTTAAAAAGATAGTCTTTTATGAAACATGAGCAATACAGAGTGGCACAATATTTGTTACTAAAACACTGATACGTGTAGAAATCCACTGAGCAGCTGAAGATGTATTACACTTCTTCCTTGCAGCTTTAAAATTGACTGCTCCCTTGTTTTGAAAATTAATACAGTAAGTAACAAGGGAGAAAAACAAATACCAACACAGGTAATAGAACAATGCTGCAATTCTTTTTGAAGAAAAAGAAAAGGCTGTTACAATTAGGGAAAGGATATTAAAACTAAAGATCAACTGTTCTCTCATCTTTTATTTGTAGATACCTTTGATGTCATTTAATAACAGATACTGTCGCTAGATTCAGATACTTCAACAATTTATATTACCAATCCTTGATAGACAAGTAATGTCACTTTAACACAGATCTGAACAGGTTTCTCCAGTCCAAACATTAAGAAAAGCCTTCAATTATTTCTGGACAGCTTTTCTGTGTTTTTCCTAAAAACAGATACAATTAAAGTCCCTGCACTCAGAGTGAAGGTAATCTGACATCTTCAATGAAGCATACTTATGTTCCCATTTCTGAAAAAGCAGATTTTTTTTTTTTTTTTTGAAATAAAATTGTAAAAGGATGACTGGCAAACACGCAAAACCGCAACTTTGGAAGCCTTGTTTATATTCCAGGAAGCAGTGTTGTTAGCTTTTACTCTCTGAACTTTTTACTTGGATATTGGTCTAAGTATTGCTAGGACAAAAAAAGGAAAAGGTCAGGCACAAGTGATTATGAAACTTTCTCATCTACTGGGGACAGACCTGCAAATTTCTCAGCAGATGAAAACCAAAATATCCCTCCCACCCTGTAATTATTCTGCACTGAATGCAACTCACGGGACTCGGTTCTATGTCAGTACACACTTCAAAAATTATTAATGGTGAGTCAACTAACCCAACTCATGTACCTCCCTGAAATGTACATCTCTTTTGAAATTCGTATTATTCTAACAGCAACAGATCACATTGTAAAAGCTCAATCATTCCTCAAGTTTGCAATTAGCTTTTTTATGGCACCTACGAGAACAGCTCCAATGTGATTTTCTACATCAAAGTCTTCATTAATATTTTAAAAACTGTGAAATACGGTAATTGTGCTTAATATATCCCAAAACAGTAATACATAATTGTAGCATCTTAATTCTGTCATTCTTTAGACAAAGTTACTCCATGCTTTTAAATTAAGTATTTGCATTTAACAGCTTCAGATTCTATAGTATCTTGCATCAAATAATTTTTAATATCTGTTATCAGTGTTATTAGCAAAGCCTTGGAATTACAAGTTTATATTTGCAGTTAAATTGGTGGAAAGACCACAAGACTGTATTTATCTTTTCATGTGAAAATAATGGAATAAAACCTAATTCATACACAGATAATAATATAGTGAACACTTCTGATTTATTTGAATAGATTCACTTGATTGTCAGGGAATCCCTCCACCCATATTACCACCATTAATGAATGACAGATTTAGTTACAGCAAAAGAGTCTAAGACTTGGAAATAGTAAAAAGAATAAAATTACCTGACTCTCCCACTAATAATGTATGCTTAGTGTGCTCAATGACCTTTCGTGCTACACCAATTGCATTTTTGACTCGTCTGAGATCTGCAACTGCCCCAACTTCCATAGTGTTCCTGGAAACAAGAAATATTTAGAACTTACTAGAAAATACAAGAACATTTGCACAGCTTTTATTAGACAAAATCTGTTCTCATCTAAGTTTGAAAGTCTGCTGCTTTAATGTACTGCTTTAATTGTTTATGCCATAGGCAGGTGGCATCACACTAGTAGGGAAAAACGTTAAACATATATTGTTTCCTTGCACAGGCTGGGCATGTTGCTCAAGTAACAATAATTCCATCCAGAATAATATTTCTGAGCAATTATCTTGATACATAAGCTCTTAACATGAACTACTTGCAATTATTTTCAAGCAGACAGCTTTAAATAGCAAATAAAGTACAGAAGACAATTGCTACAGAAATGAAATATTTTGTGGAACACATCTAAAGGGAAAGTTTACAATGCTACGCTGTGCTCTGCAACTGCTATATCTAGAGCTGAATTACTGCACGACATGTGAAAAGTCAATAATAAACATATTTAGTTACTCTTCCTCCACTGAAGCAAGTACGGTTCCCAGTTCCACAAGTTAACAAATAACTTGTCCATAGTCAGCCTTAAGCCAACAAGATCTGTGTAACAAATCTGACATTAAAGTATGCTAAAAATTACAGGGATCGTTCTTTTCTCCACACGGTCTTCTTACCCATCCATAATCATCGCATCCAGTGTTGTTTCTCCACTTTCATCTGGACTTCCTCCATATCCCACACTCCCATCACACTGGTCAATCTCACACTGACCACAGCCTTTCTCAACTGCATCCAGCTCAGAACCACCCAACTGCAATACTTGCCACGCTGTAATCAACACAAATAATTAAAAGTCACCAATGAAAACAGACTCCATTACCACTTTAAGAACATTGATGATGCACTATAAGTGGATTAAAAAAATAAACCATTATTTATAGGTGAAATAAAGTCAAAACATGAGCATATTCAAAAGAACGTAAAAAATTACTTTTCTAAATACTGTTTTCCTTGCATACAGTGTTTCTGCATGAGAAATTATTATTATTTTTTTTTTTTTTCTGATTGGGGAAGTATTATTTACTAACAAAGAAAACAACATTTATATATTAAATAACCTCCTCCTCTCAGAACCAACAGGTACTTTAACACTGTCCATTAAAAGCCTTTTGTGGGGGTAAGAAGGTAAAGCAGGCTAAGTAAAACTTTTCCCTCAAAATAAAAAAAGAAGAAAAAAAAAAGTTGTAACAAGCAGCCCTCAAAAGATTCCCATAAGAATACTAAGTGCCCAGCTGAAGAATAGAAAGATCTAAAACTGAGAGATCTAAAAGATCTAAACCTACATCAATAACTTCGCAAGAACAAAAAAACTGAAAATAGTATGTAAGAAATACTCCGCTCAGTTCTTAGTCTTCTGTTCTTTACCATCTAGCTCATTGTGTAGTTTAAGACATTACAGATGTGCCAAATGTACATGACTTAACCAAACCAGGCCTAGAGGCTTTACATACGCGCAACATTTCACAAGGTTGGACCTGAGGCAAGATTTTCCTAGATGTATGAGTTTGCTGCCGTTGACAGCTGCAATCCTGCCTCCTCCTCCTCTACCATCTGCCAGAAGACCCAGCAGAGGGACGCAGCTCTGCTCCTTTTGGCACAGGTGACCTATTTACCCTGTCTCAGCCATCTCAAGAAGCCCCATCTTCCACTGCATGCGACTCCTGTTACAATTATTACTGTAAGCAGTCTTAACACGTGCTTTCAAAGCCTGCAGCACAAAGGCCTTGCAGTTTTCAAGACATCCGTGACCTACACAAGCCTCTACAGGTAACCCGCTTCACTAGTGAGACTTACTAATGAGTTATTTACAACCCAACTATACTAAAATAACCTACAAGCCTTTTCAAATCAACATCCACAACTAATTTACGCTGGCAGCATTGCCAGAGGTAAACCCGCTTTGACCATTAATAACACATCACAAAAAAACAACGAGCTCCAAAAAAAAATATAATATTCAGAACCACCTAAATCTTGGGAGGGGGGCAATGAATCTCAGAAGGACACCATTAACAACAAATCACTAATGCTAACCGCCACAGGAGCATAAATCACCATATCAGCGACATTTTTATTCTAGCATTTCCACTGCCTTTTTTTTTTTTTTTTTTTAATTACGCTTTTTCCCAACCTCGACCAGCACACCGCTCGCTAGCAGGGTCTCAGGGCTCAGCGGCGGAGGCGCTCGGGGCACTCCAAGCCCCGCTGCTGGGCCCCTTCCCCAGGGCACCGCGACGCCAGGCCCGGGGCCGAGGCCCCCCGAGAGGGCGACATTTTCCAGCTCCCCTTCCGGATTGCTCTGACCCTTGACGCGAGAGGAAGCGAGCCGGGCCCCGCAGCCATTTAATGGCCGCATGCTCACAGCTCACCCCGCTATTTTTATTTTATTTTGATTTTAAGCACCCGAAGCCCCCCTGGAGCCCCGCCAGCCCCTCAGTGTGGAGGGCACAGCATGGGCAGCACCCAGCAGCCGCCACTACCCCGCGCGGCGCAGCGCTGCCCCCCGCCGGGGCACCTCTCTCTGTGGCCTTCCTAAACGCCCAGGTGTTGATGACTACGGGCAGGGCGGCGGTGGTACCCGCCCCACACAGGCTCGCCAGCTGCAGCACGACGAGCAGGAGCGCCGCCACCACCGCCCGCCGCCCGCCCCCGCCGCCTCCTGGTGCCGCCGCCATGGCCGCGCTCCGCCCCATGGGCGCCGTAGGGGCGCCACGGAGGAGGGAGCTGAGGCGGTGCATGCGCCCAGCGCCCGGCCGCGGCGGGGAGGGGCGGCTGCCGGCTGGTGGAAGTTCCCTGAAACGCTCGGGCATGCTACCGGCCCCGTAGGAGTGTGTTTGCGGCAAGGAAGAGCCGCCAGTGTCATCCAGAAGGGACCGCGGCTGGCCCGGCGGCGGCCGGGCTGTGGGGCAGTGTGCTGGTGGGCTCAAGAGGTTGAGATAAAGCTGAGGTTCCTCAGCGAGCTTTTGAATAAAATGCAATCTCTGTGTGTGCCCAGACGTCCACGTGCATCTCTTCTACATGACTTCTCGTTACCTTGTATGCTTTCTGTCAAAAGCATCTTGTGGCACGGAGAATTTTCTGTGGATCTACTGTGGCAAATAGTTCATGGAATAGTTTATAATCATAGAATCATAGAATGGCTTGGGTTGGAATGGACCTGAAAGATTAACTACTTCTAACCCCCATGCCATAGGCAGGGACGCCACCCACTAGGTCAGGTTGTCTAGGGCCCCATCCAGCCTGGCCTTGAACACCTACAGGGTGTTCAGCCTCTCTGGGCAAGCTGTGCCAGTGCCTCACCGCTCTGAGTGAAGATTTTCCTCCTAACCTCTAATCTAAATGTCCCCTCTTTTAGTTTTAAACCATTCCCCCTCATCCTGTCATTATCTGATTGAGCAAAGAGTTGCTCTCCATTTTTATAAGTCCCATTCAAGTACTGAAAGGTTGCAATGAGGTCATTCTGGAGACTTATCTTCTGTAGACTGAACAGGCTCAGATTTCTCAGCCTTTCTATGTAGGAGAGGTGCTCCAAACCCTCAGTCATCTTTGTGGCACTCCTCTGGACCCAGTTCAACATCCTTCTTGTGCTGGGGGCTCCAGACCTGGATGCAGTACTCTAAGAGGAGCCTCACAAGGGCAGCTTTACAGAAAGTCTTGCATTACAGACACCCTAAATCAGTCATGTTGCCGTAGTGGTCTGGCAGACCTCAGCTCTGCAGGCCCACCTGCTGTTGGTGGGATGCACCGGTTTGTGTGCAAGAGCTAATGACATTCAGGCAGTTGCTTGTCACCAGCCAGCTGTTATTTCTGAGCAATGATAAAAATATTAATATTAATAATAATAATAATAAAATAGTTTCTGTTTCTACCAGAAGTGGATATAAAATAGACTACTTTACTACTTTTTAATTTTTCAGGTCAGTGCCATTAGTCCTTTGCAACATAAGATAGGCCAAACTCATTTACACTTTACCGGCAATGTATCTGGTCTTGTATTTGTAGTAAGAAGATACTTGGACCTCGTGCATGACAAGGCCAAGATTGTTAGGCACACGTAAACTTTAAGTGTGCCCAAGCCGGTTTAAAAAGCCTGAAGCAATATTATTTTTATTATACCAAAATGATCCACAGACATTGGAATTAAATGGTAGTCACAAAGCAGAAAGTCAGAAAATAATAAAATACACTTACACTATTGGGTTTGAGTTCAGTAATAACACGGCCTTGGTTTCAGCCAGTTCCCCAAAGTAAAACTACAAGTAGTCTAGAGAAACCTTGACTCAGGTAAATACTGTGAGCTGATTTATTTCTGATATTACTGTTCTTCTTTCTGCCACGTATTTCTTTGTAAAGCTTTTAGGGAAGAGAAAGGAACCAAAATAAAAAACTGATTTAATGTTACTAAAGGAAAACAGAGGAAAAGATTTTCAGGAAAGTAATTCTAGTAATAAGTGAAAAGGAAAATATAATCAAACTGATTCTTAAAATTGATACATTAATGACATTTTTCAAATATTGTTTTCTTTTAACCATCTAAAATAGACAATTATGAAGTAATAAGACTTTGACATGGGTGTCATTCAAATAAAAATATTGCTTGTGGTGGATGCATTTGCAGGCTGAAGCTGCAAATCAGTGGAGAGAATATTTTGTAAGACTTGAAAGAGCATATCAATATGCTTTGAGGCCAATGTAGGAACTCAGTTGATTTTATTTCTAACTGGCATTCAAAAGTGAATGATTTCCTGCTAGAAATAAATACAATAATGAATTCATATTCTAATATATATATTTAATGTGTACAATGCTATTTAATGGCATATATCTTTAATGTAAGGTGTGAAAAAGACTCAAAAAGCAAATTTTGCTCTGAGATATCCTGTGTAAAATCAACAGCAAAATGGTGAGGAGGATTTAACTAGTATGTGTCAAGCTCTACAAGTCAGTTCTGCTGCATCTATCCGGGCTCTTGATTTGCCTTCTGTCTCTGATACAAAGTATTTCAAAATTGGTCTTTGAATTTAAAACTCGTTTGAATTTTCATAAAAATTAGCTAGTCATTTCTGTTAGCTCTTCTTTCATCAGCTGAAAAAAGTACCTTAATCTGTTTGTCTCTTGATACTTACTGATATCTTACAGCTTGTAGCTAAGATAAATGGTGAGACCAGTAGGCTTTTAAGTGGTTCTGCAGTAGGAAAGCAAACCAACAATTCCACGAACAGAATCTTTCTTCAAATGTATAATATTGAAAGAATATTCTAGAGAAAGGCTTGTATGGACAAGGGATTACTGAGAGGATCTACCACAGACAATACTGTGATTGAATGGCACTGAGTAATTAATGAAAACCACAGGAGGAAATTCACCTCTTTCGCACAGAGTGTCTGTTCCTACAGTGGCCAAAATCTGACCTCAATTATATCTGTGTGACCTTATCTAGCACCATCTGTTCAAAAATACATGCCTAGCTCCTTTTTGCTGTCTCAAATTTTCCATAAGTGTGCTCTGAAATCTAATTAAGCATTGTAGTTATATTCATAATTTGTTACATTTTTATCTTATTTTTTACTTACATATTTGAATATTAACATTAACGCATAAAAATGAGCATGAAAATGATTTTCTTAATAAAAATAATCGACTGTTTGATAAGCTTACTTGTGATTTTTTTTTTTTTTTTGACACCTAGAATTTTGAATCCATCTTGCTTGCAATTAAAATACATTCTTAAATGACCCTAAGCTGTAGTTTTCTGTTTTGAGTAGGTTCATGGAAGCATTATGTTCTCAGTTTTTGAGATTTTTAAAATCTGATTGCTAAATTGCAGTGGCTTACTTTCTTACTTTGTAGTCGCAAAATAATTATTATGTCTTACAGAATAATATGTTCTCACGGTATTATTTTGGCCTGTTGTAGTGTTCTGTCTCAAAACAAGTTATGTGTAATATATTTCCTATTTGTAATTGCTATACTGGTCCACTGCAGTAATAAAGTTGTCATATGGAACATGTAATGGACCACTTTACATTGTTGGAACTGTTTTTTATTGCAACTGTTTGTAACTTTATGATGTCTTCATAAATGTGATCCATGGGAATAATAACGATGTTGGACAAATACGGCAAGTTAGTGTTTGCTTCCCCCAACTCTGAAAGTTGTCTTGACATTTTTAAACAAACATACTTTAAGTTTTCAATGGTGAAAGGAAGGTAACTAGTACCTTGTGTTATATATACAAACATTATTTTAGAAGTATGGCAACTTACAGCACCTACATCTATTTCAAGTGATCAGAGTATATCTACCAAGACTTTTAAACAGGATCCTCATTGAGTTACGATTATTTAATACTAGAAAGCATATCAGTATACCTGGCACTGTGGTGTTTTCAGGGTTAGAACACCCCAAAGTAGTAACTAATTGCTTTGGGTTGTGATTTACAATGTATGAACCCCAATTTCAAAAAGAAAAAATGTGTGATGTCTCTGCAGAGTGCTCTACCCAAGTCAGTTTCTCTGCAGTAGCTGTTTGTTTGGACACACTAATGCTGATCTGTGCTTTTCCATACATTCGTTAGTCTGTGTGTATTGACATATTGCCCTGGTTTTATACTGGCTTCTGTGTCTCATATTTAAGTTCATCCACATAAAGCTTGCTGAGGTATCACAGCCTTGTAACGTTCAGTGTAAACATGGTTAAAAAACCTTAAAGACATTTTAAGAATCGGGTTGAGTAGTGGTAAAGAGCTAGTTACTACTTCGTGATGTCTGAACTGAATGTATCTGTGGCTCTGCAGTGCTTCTAAATCACTGAAGAAGTGTACAAATCAGGTCAAAGTCATTTTGAGAATCTATTTCAGCAATGTACCAACCATTCAATTACTGTCCTTTGGAAGTTCCTCTGGACTCTGATACTAACCACAGGGGTTATTAAGTGGGAAATACATCTTTTTTGGCTTCAGACTGACAAACTAGAATCTCTAACAAAAACCCTCTAGATAGCATTTTACCAACTATATTTTAAGAAGAAATGGCTGAGATACAAAGCACAGAAATATGAAGTTATGAGCTAGCACTATATTTTTAAGTTCACTTTTGTGCCAGAAATTGACCTTCTGTACCGATTAAATCATAGGATATGATGCCTTGAGACAACAGGGCAAGCCAACGGTTAAGCAGCAGGTATGGCTCTGAATTTACTTATGTTGTGAGGATTTAGTCTGGTTGTTTGTATATAATAATCTCAACCTTTCCTGTTCACACAAATGCAAAGCCACAAAATGCAAAGGAGACTGTGTAGATTGAAACAAGAGCAGAATTTTGTTTCTTCAATTTTTGTGTTCTCATTTGATGCAGCTGTTTCTCAAATTCTGGAAGCTTTTACTTTGGATAAAGGAATTGTTTCACACATTTGCTGTCATCTTTGATATTCACTTTTGGAATAATTTAAACTCATTATGTACCCTAGATAAATTTCAATATAATTTATCTCTTCATATATTTTCTTCCCTCCAGGGTTATGATTTTACTATTACTTTTTACATTTAGACTTTAGAGTCACATTGAAAAGCTAGGCTACATTGCTTTTGTAGTAAAAATATGAATTCAGATCGTGAATAAATAATAGTTAAACTGACCTCTCAGATGCTTACTGCTGTGGATGGTACCATTGGGTTTATTGGAGATTTATCCAGTAAATGACTACTCCCTTATCAGTAGAACTAGTTCAGCTAAGAGATACATAGTGGTACTGACTGGAGCTGTTTGCCATGCAGGGCACAGCTAGCTAATTTAGGTGGTTATTTGACGAAAAAGGGACACGTCTATCCTTCCAATCTGGGGTTCCCTTAGTCTGTAACAACTAATGGTAATGGTGTGCAAGGCAGCAATTACTGAATTCACTTAGGATTGTCTATAGTCATCGTTTCATTGTCTTGACTCCCATGAACTCATGCATTCATGTATACCTTTTTGGAAAAAAAATTAAAAAAATCTAAAATATCACCCAAAACCATCACTAAGCTAAAAATTCCTGTTGGTCAAGTCTACTGTCTTTATTGCCTGTTCATTTTCCCAGTGTCTTTCTAACTCCTATTTATTTAGAAATAAATGTAGTTCTGGTAAAAAAAAAATATCAAATTTTATAAGCTTGCCAGTCACTGTAACACTAACATCTGTAAATCTGTTAAAAGAGGTAGCCTTATCTCTCAGGCTTTACTTAAAGGAGCTGTATTACTTTGCTTTATATTTTCATATTGTTATGGGTCCCTTGTCATTGCTTTTTTATGATTATTATTATTTTTTATTTCTAAGAAATACATTGTATTGTATGTCTGTTACCCAAATTATTATCCATATGTTTTGTATCTTCCTTTCTGCTTGCTTTTTAGTTTATGTGCCAGATATTCTCTTCTATTAATCCAGACTTACACAAGCTAAACACCATTACTTACTATGGACACAATAGGAAGAAGGACTACAAAACCTGTGTCCAATGCCTGTTTTCTGAAAAAGGAGACTGATAAGGAGAGTAAGCATTTGAGTCCAAAACAGTGAAACCCAGAATAACTGCTCAGCCTGTACTTAAATCTACAGCTATCTTCGCACACTGGCTCTAATTCTACATCTTCTGCATTCAGGGATGTGCAAAATGACCTGTAGCCTCTTTCATATCAGTAAGACTTACATGTAAGCATTTTCAGAGGACTCTGTCCTTGCCTCCACCAGTGCCTGTGTAGCTACACAGCATCTCTAGGACGAAAAAATGATGACTTGAGGTTTAATGTTGTTGTGTGAATCACAGAGGAAGAGCAACACATGTTAAATGAGACAGAGGTAATGACTAGATGTATGTAGAATAGTTGAAGTACTGGAAGACTGAACTATATAAATCTTTTCTAACATTTTGTTAATTTCAGTAATCCTTGAATTGAAAATATGGTCATGCCTAAGTAATGTACCACCTGGGAGGTACTTTAATTAGTAAAATTGTTATGAGAACAAAGATGGCTGTTGTTATTTCAGCTATGACTGAAAAAGTGCCATCACTGTTCTGTGATGTGATTGGTAACATTGTTTTTTTTTTTTTTTTAATATTATATTCAATGTTTTTATGAGAGTTTGCTCCAATCAAACATGCATTCTAATAGATTTTAGTGTATAATTTCATATCAGACATACAAATTGTGTCCACTTTACACACACACACAAAATTGTACAGAATCAGGGATTGTGCTATTCTCTAATGCTGAGAATATCACCCAATTATTTTTTAAAAATGGCTTCATCAATATAAGATAGCGATGGCCCTTTCTTTTAGGTGCTTATTCTGGGAAATGATTCACATTCTGGGTGTGACTGACTGGTGTCAATCTGGTTTGCAATGTTTATCACTTCAGCAGTTTCAATCTTCTTTCTTGTAATATATGCGTTCAAAATTAAATGGTTACTATTTTTGTCACTCTGTTTTTTCTACAATTTCCCCATCATGATTTTTGTACTGCTGAACTGTCATATGGTCTGTGACACTACCTATTTCTACATATGTATGTAAAAATAAATGAAACTGAGTCTGTTCATTCCTGTGAAATAAAATCTGTTGTGCTAGAATATTAATCAGGTATTAAATAGATCTGATAATGTGAAATGAGTAAATCTGTAGTTTTAAAAGTTTAGCATGTCTTTTTCTGCAATTTAATTTTTTTTTGTTCATTGAAAGATGTTCCAATGAAAGCATCATCTTTGACTCTAGGAGTATTTACTCCTAGAGCTATAAAAGCATTAGTTGTAAGTAATGCCTCTGCTTGTTTTTAAAGAAAAAGCATTCATTAATTTTGCATGTATCTGGCTTTGAAGTAGCAAATACAGATTCCCACTAGTCTACAGAAAGTATGAAATTATGATTCTATCTACAATGTGTAAGAACTAGCAGATGAAAGAGAATGTTATGTCAGTTTCTCACTCATGAAAACAGGTTTCAGTCAAGGAGAAAAACAGATTACAAATCAATCCAGGTAATAAACATAATACTCAGAAGCTGAAAAATATATCTAAGAGATATAACAAAATTCCCTTGAAAACCAGATGGGACATGGAACTTGCTCTACAATCAGCGTTGCCAGGTATGTGTGTGGACTTCCAAGCAGTATTTTTCATTTTTCAGTTTATGAAGCAGAAGCAGCATCTGGGTCCATGAGCTATATGACTACATTCTGCTTGTTTTATACTAAGAAGAGTGAACCCAACTGTGTAAGTATACCACTGAGAATGACCTTTGATCAACAAATGACTTTGTAATTAGATACACAGCTGGATCATCTGCATTTGAATGTGTCGTCCACTACTGTTGCAGAGAACAGTAAAGACTAAGAAAGGAAGTGTATATATATCCACACACACCAACAGGCTTTGGAGCTAAAAACATATTAATTATAGGTTACTACTTACTTTTGCCCTGATGCCTATATGTATCCAGTTAAAATGAAGGACATCATTGCAAGGAATGCAGCTGATAGTGAAGCATACTTGGCTTTCTACTACAACAGAAATCCTAATTACAAATTCAACAATACTAGAAAAAAAATCTGGGCTGACATACATGTCATGAATAATTGTTTCATGTTTGTTAGGAGTTGTGATTTTGTATGGATATATCTTTCTGTATAGACACAGAATATACACCAACAACTAGTGCATTAAATTAGTCTTTCTATGCAATGATCCAGAATATTCCAGACAGAAAATCCCTGTCATGTAATTCATTTTGTCATCTTTCTCTTAGGAACTGGATGTTTCCTGCAAGAAAAACTAATGACAAACTGATCCTTAAACTTCTCACATCTTGACCGTGCATGCTCGGTAGAGGGTGGTGGTGAGGAAGATGTCATCTGAAACAACTCTGTTGGCAGTCACAGTGATGGAGTACATTCAAAAGTTTTCAGTGTACAGCACTGCCTTATGCCTTCATAATCTGTGATAAGTACATTTTCATTGTGTCTACTCTTGTCTGGCATTGCCATGTCCCATGTCAGTCCCTAAACTGCCTTGAGCATGACATAAAAGCTCATATGGAGGTTGTCAAGATATCACTTGCAATTTGTCAGTCCAGAAACTCCACCACAGATCTTTTATCCACACAGTCTATGTTGAAAACCATGTCAAATCTTCTGGTAGGCCAGCTTGTGGTAGCAGAATCCAAGTAAACCAGCAGAGTCTGATGGGTGCTACATTTTTATCTAAGCAGAATCTGAACCGTCTGAACAAATCAGATTTAATGTCACCTAGAGTGGTGTGGTGACAAACATGGCAGACAGCACCACATAACGTTTCTGTTCTTCCCTGACATTGGTGGCAGCAAATATATATTTTAGATGGTGAAACTTATGTTCATAAAGTGGTCATCCTGCGAATACAGTCATAATTATGCATATGCACACTGTGACTAGGCAGGACAAGGTACACGTGCACAGACATGCACACAGACCCAATGAATATGATGGCTAGTGAACATGGGTTTATATGCCACATAACTATCATAGGGGAGTCATGGATCTGTGAATTTTCAGGACACCTTTATTATAAAATTACAGCTGCACACTCATTTTATTGTATTTGAATTTCAAAGTTTGCTCACTAGGTGGCAATGTAGTCCGTAATTTGTAGCAAAGTTACAGCAGAGCTGTACTGATCAGAAATAACTGCACCAGATAATTGTTTCACTCTGGATTGCAATAAAGAATAACTTTTTATTTCTTTCTTGTTTATTTTTTATTTTTAATATTAATTTAATTATATATATATATATATATATATGTGCTTAGAAGAATTCAGACCCTATGTAGAAAAGACGTGAGGTTGGGGTGGACTGCAAAGCCCACAAGAGTCGCATGAGGTATTTCAAGGTAGCTCAGGAAAGCCAGTGGACCCCACATTACCTCTGGTACTTATGCCTGAAGTGCCATGGAGTTTGGTGCCAACAGGAATGCATGCAGCTCTGTCACTTCAGTGGGAAGAGTTAATTTCAGTCCATGAGAGAAGCCTGATTACAGCCAGGAATTAGAAATATTTGCTGATTAGAGGGAATTTCTGAAGCATACCTTCTCTGATTGTGTCAGTGCTATAAGTATCAATGTGAAGACTGGTTCAGAACAGAGGAATGTGGATAGCTTTGTTTATGAATTCCTTGTTGTTTCCTCTCTTTTCTCCATACGCAGATGCTTTGGAAAGTGCCCAGAGGAGTCTCAGAGAGACAGGCAGGAGGCAGTAGGTGCACCAGCCCTGTGGAACTGGTAAGAGCTGGCAGCTCTCTCCTGGAGTCCTGCGGCAGAACAAGGTCTGCACTGCAGGGCCAGAAGAAGGCACTGCAGCAGGGGAGACAGCCAGCAGGACCAGTTGCAATTCCCCTTTTAGATTCACCATGCATACAGTAGATAGGCTGCTTGCATGATTTGATCACTTCAGTATTAAATCTTCTTTTTATGGACATAAAATGTGAAGTGTTAAAATACAGATACTATATTATATAGAGCCAAGATGTTCCTTTTCTCATTTGCCTTGTGAATTAATGAAATATTTTATGTCATGCAGATTCAATCTTTGCTGTTTTTAAGAATGACCTCATGTAAGGCTAACTGCCTGTTCAGTTTTCTGTAGGCAGCCTTTTGTTTTCTTATATTTCATTATCTGACTTGATTGCTTAATTTGTTGTCTTGTAAGACGTCCATACTTTTTACTCCAGGGCAATAGGCAATGTTTATGTTGAGGAGTTTTTGCTGCCACAGTGCTTTATAACCCTGACAATGTATTCTGTCTTACCCAGTGTTGTTTTGGCCTGGGCACTTTCTGTCAAATTGTCTCTATTATCTCTGCATTACTTCGATAGATTGTGCCTTTGCTGTAATTGTCAAGTGGACAGTAATTATTTAGGACATTTCATTATTTCTGGACTGGGCCTACTGTATATCTCTGAATTTCTGATGTTTATGAATGATTTCTTTTGTTAGGGGACTAGCTAAGAAGTAGCCATTGGTTATTGTTAAAATGTATGCTGCAATTCAGGAGAACTCATACTATATTTTATATTTCTTTTTGCTGTCTATATTCATTTTGCGAACCCTGTGTTCAAGAAAGAATCTCAGCTTTCAGCTAAACAAAAATGTACATTTTAATCTTCCTAGTAGCAGGGGAAGGTTTGAAAATATGACTTGAATATACCAAAAGGCTTTTAAAGTCAGAAGAGAAAAGAAAGATAAATTTATTTTAAAATTATTATGATACTTAAGAAAAAAAAAATACGTGTTTTGGAAAGGGTGTGATTACTAAATCCTGAGCATTCAGGAGACAGACAAAAGAGCTTCTAAGTGGAGGCAAGACATTCTAAAATCCTAGCAGGCAAAATAATCCTGTGCATTGCTGTTTTCAGTGAAATCGACTTTCCAGGTAGTTGATAAGAAAACAGCTACTTTCTGGTAATGATAAAATTAGTGCCCTGTGCAGTCAGTACAAACATAACACCTGCCCTGAGAGTGACTAGCAGTCCTAAAATATAACAGCAATGGTATTTACATTATGTATACTGGTAATGAGACTGATCAGAGGCTACTGACTGGATTCTCAGGGCTTTTGAGCATTGATAACAAGTTCTTGATAGAGTACATAGCTGGTAATAACTAACAGTAACTGTTGCTTGTTTTTTATATATTTGGATCCATGTCTGTTGAGCTGAGGGAAGCTGTTCATATATTTCACCACTATTATGAATTTGTGAAAGGGATGAAGCAGAATGGAAAAAAAAAAAAACAACATTAAAACTGAGTTTAATCAAAGATAGAGAACAGAAAGAGAAGCTACAAAATTAACAGTTCTGAATTTGTCTAACTTGCTTCTGTTAGAGGAAAATATGTCATGATGGATCTGACAGCCTGAGAGAGGTGAGGCTGCTGCAGCTCCATGTCCCCAGATCCAATACATAGTTTCACATCTGGACACTGGGGCTGATGCTCTATGGGACAGACCTGGGATGGGCCTGCACGGGGTGTTTGCTCCATGTGTGACTGTAATTTGGGTTCTGGCCTGCACTTCTGCCCTTGGCCTTCTGGGCTTGTGGAGGTGCATGATGGGTCTAGCAGTAGCTCAGCAGGGCATAATTTGGGCTTCCCTAGCCAAGGGTCTCCCTGGGTTCCTTTGTGGGTATTCAGATGAGCATTTATTGTGTATCCTAATATGCTGCAGTAGTACTTCTTTAAAAATAATAATAATAATAATAATAAATCAGGATATTTCAGTTTCTATGTGTTAAAAATATTTATAGATAGAATATGCTGCTTGCATGAACTCTTCCATCTAGGAACAGATGGTTATAGTATATTGAAAAAAAACATTTATTGCAATTTTCACTGAGTATACGTTACTACATTTTCTTGTTTTACAAAAATTTCTGAAATTCAAAGCAGATGAAAATCTATCACAGATATAGCAGTCATGTCAAGTGTTGGACTAAATTTCTTAAGGCTCATTCTAGCCTTATTTCCTACGATACTTTATTGAAGAAAAATAAGAAGTGTGTGTTCTTTTTTAGCTTTGTCAGTGAATCCTGTTGGCTAGTGGCTGTAGGTTGGAGTATATGTTTTTGATACTGTAAGCACTACCAATCACTAAAGTTTTTGATTAATTTAAGTAGAAGATCAAAAAGGGCCAAAACTTGAGGTCCCTACTCAGGTTTTATTATCCCTTACTCCCACACAGGTTTTGCCTGAACAAATATTGAGTAAGGGTTACAATGCCAGGATTTAACACCTTTCTCCCCCCTCTCCAGCCCCCCAAAAATTAGCTCAGGTCACCATCTAAGCTTTCTGATATAATTTATCCTTCACTTACTTATGTTATAAAAGTGCAGAGGTGATAAAGAAGTCAGCTCTCGGGTCATATAGCAGTTTAAGCTGCTATGTCTCTGATTAAGTATCATAGACAAAAAGGATAAGAAGATCCAAGGGAAGATGAGAAGAGTAGAAGTAAAAAGCTTGCACAGCTATTGGAAATAAGACTTACATTATTTTGCTACAGACTCAATAGGAGCATCTGATCCCCATTTCTTATTAAGTCTAGTTCTGACTGCCCCCAAATTGCTTTAAACATGAAAAAGAAGAGACCACTGTGCTTAATAATGCTGTTAACACTGTATCTGAAGATTTGTTTCTTCACTGTGTGGCACATAAATACTGCTTGGTCTTCATCTGTGCAAAATGTAGAGGTAAACTTTAATTGAGGGCTTTGCTTTGGGGATCATGTGCATTCAGGGGGAACAAAACTCCTATTATCAACCGGGAAATATAACAAGTTTGAAAGCGTTGTCGCATAGAGATACTGAAACGTTAATTCATGCTTCTGTGACATCTTGTCTGGATTACTATAATTCCCTGCTTGCAGGTCTCACTCAGCCCTCCTTTCACAAAACAAGAACTTGTACAATAATGCAACCACTGAGATTTTAAGCATGCACAATAGCTGGTCATCATATGTCTCTGTACTGAGATCTCAGTGCTGCCTGCCATTAGATACTGGATCGATTTGAAGATCCTGGTGATGTGTTTTAAAACACCACATGTATCTAAATGAGTTTTTGGTTCCCTATTGTCCAGGCCCAGTTTTACTCAACTGTAAAAATGCTGGGCTTTCATTTGTTCAGAGGGAGAATTATACATCTCTGCATCCCATGGCTTTTTCATGCAGCTATGGAATGCACTTTGCCAGAACAGATTTGGAGTGTCATTCTCGTCATTGACTTGAGGTCAAGATGATAGTGGGTTGCTTAACTTTTCTTTCTCTCACCAGCCTCTCTGTTCATGTCAGGGCATATTTAATGGAACACTCTAAGGCTTCTTCTTTAAAAAAATGTTTCAGAGTTGCAGCATCCCTGTACTTTACAAAAGGGCTTTTCAAATGTTAGCATTGTCATTTATGATCTTTTACAAGTCAGAGGAAAATTTTTGTACAAAGAAATTTAACAAGAAAATAACAAAGGTGTTTCTAATGCAGATGTTGTTCTCTATCAACAGGATATGCCTACCTTACATACACTTTTTGTATATCACAGATATTAAAGGCATCTTTAGTTATGCAGTTGTGCTCTTCCTTGTACATGTTGGAATAGGATATAAACTGATCTGTTTACATTTATTGTATACTTCACACCAATACCTTCAGAATTTGCTGTGCAAACAAGACCTTCTTTAAAATAGCTTATAAAAGTACTTTTCCTTTAAAAAATGTTATTACACGGGCTGCTTATTGGCTGCTGTATTTTGGTCTTTTTCCTGTCCCTATCCTTACTACTTCTGACTGTTATATACTGCTTGTGCTATGTCTAGTATTTGCATTTACATTTTGAAACATATTGTTTCTGCCAATAAGAATGATTAGTGCAAAGCATCCATTAATAAAGCATTAAGCTCCATTAATAAAGTTGTTATATAAAAAAATAATCTGTAGCCATACAAACTTCTGGTTACTTAAATCCTATTTGGTATATAACTTTCTATTGCAATGAATGACTATAGGCAGCTTGACACCTAAATAACCTTATGGATTGGCCCCTAAATGCTTTATCATTCCTTTATCCTTGCTCAGAGCCAGCATACAGTACATTTCTATTATTTTCTAGCATTTAACTTTCAATATAGGTATTCTATCACATACATATGTAATATTCCTTTCAAAGCCAGGGTGATACATACCCTTTTTATTTAACTTACCCTCTAGTTTCTTCTTGTCAGTTGCTGTTTTGATGGTTGCAATGATGTAAAATAAAGGTTATCGTCTAGCATAACATATATCATCTAAAGTAGGTGAAGAAAGGGCAGAGCATTAAACTTCCACAAGTTCAATATACTGTTATTAGCAGATGTGCTGAAGCTTGCAGCTTTAAGTCTAAAGTCTACTGTCAACAGCGCTTGGTTTCTCAGTTAAGAAACAAAAGGGTAGACCATACATTGTGTCCCCAAAGAGTAACAAGGTTAACCTTCTGTGGATTTTTATTTATTTATTTATTTATTTTGATAAAACATCCTTATCACCATTTTAGACTTACAGGCATCCCGTGGTATCTCATCTCATGGATTCTTGTGTTTTACATCTCCAGTGGTCCTAAACAGGGTTGGATTTCACAGGGTATTAGTGCTTGCTGCCATTTGGAGGCATTTTACTGCTGCTAGCAGTCCTGTTGGAGTTTAAGCAGTTTGGTGAAACTTTCTTTTCCACAGGAATTGTAATGTTGATCTTTACTGCTGCTATTCATGTTTGACCCTGAATGCTAGGAAAGATGATGTATCGTCCTCCTTGCTGTGCCTGTTCATTTCTGTGCTGCCTATACACACATTCGAAGCTTCTCCACCAGCAGTTAAATTTTTCTTTCTGTGGTTGATTCTGTGTCTGTATTCAAGGCCAAATGCAGAAGTTGTGCATGTTACTCAGAACAATTCAGAAGGTCCCCTCAGACTCTGCGAGATCTATTTATACCATCTCTATCAGTGTATAACATAGTCTGCAATTTACATACCAAGGAATTGCAAGAGGATTTCAATTTAAATAACAGAGACTCTGCTTTCATTTACACCTACTCATGAGTCCTTATTATAAAAGCCGTAGCAAGTCAGATTGACATTTGATGAACAAAGGGCAATTGTCTTCAACAGAAAAGAACAATAGTGTTCCAGTAGTTTTGGGAAGCATATTTGCACTCTTATCACTGTCATTTTCATCTTCCAGGGTTTGGTGAATCCAGCGTTTCATCCAGTGAATTGATATTGATCCCTGCCAGTCAGTATTTTGCAGCTGTATAGAGGAGAAAAAGTCTTTTTTTTTTTTTTTTTTTTTTTTTCTTTTACTTTTGTGGCATTGCCAGAATATATTTCTGTCTGATTGGTGTGTAGATTTTGAATGTCTCTAGTTTAGTTTATTCTAGCTTTTTCTCCTGCTAGTCTGCTTTGCTTAGTGCAATGTTATGCACTATACAGAAATTACAGAAATACACTTTTTTTTTTTTTTTTTTTTTTTTTTAAAATATGATAAAACCTAGCTAAATTCCAAAGTCTTTGTGTGCTAAATATCTTTCATACTTCTCCCCTTGTGGTTAAGACATAATTCCAATGTGAGTTAGTAGGTAGTTCAGAATAGTCATGTATTGGGCTACATCTTCCATGGTTCCTTAACAGCCAGCCCAGCCAAACACACATACCTTCTGAGAGGTAAAGAACAATCCTTTAAGTTTACAGAATGAGGGGTAGATAGACAGTGAGGGAAGGAAGGGGAAACTCAGATGATCTTGTTTCCCCTCATCAACAAAGGTGTCGCCAACAACTGGAAATCACTGGGAAATATCCCTCCACTATCTTTCACCTCCCAGTCTATGTATGTGTGTTTGAAGAGTATCTGGCATTAGGTACTGTCTAAGGGAGAAAGGATTTCCACTTGTTTCCTCTGTCTTCACTCTGCTTTGTGGACTTCTGTCCTTCTTTGTGTGTATCAGACTGCAATACCTCTATACATGAGGTGAGTTAGAAAAGCATTAGAGATTACAAATGTCGTCCTACTCAAATTGCATGTTAACTGGAGCTGTTCTTCTGATGTTTGACTTAGCAATTTTCATTTCTGTTCTACTGACTGTTAGTGACCTAAGAACAGATTTTTATTAAGGCTGCTGGGAGTATTAAGGCTTCTCAGTAAGGCAGGTAGGCTCAGTGTAACCAAAACATTTCCTTCATGTTTGCTGAATTTAGAGAGTTTATAAAGAAAATAATAAAAAAAAAGAAGTTATTGAGAGTTTTTTTTTTTTTTTTTTTAATTTAATTTAATTTCCTTGAAACAACCTTATCTTTGTACCATATTGATGTTTCATGGCAAAAAGTTGCACCCTGGACTTGAGTGATATACTTTGGCTTGTCTGCTAGCTGCCTGTGTTAACAGCTTGCAATCTACATATCCTTAATAATGCAAAAATGATCATTAAAGATTCCTGTGAAATACAATATGAAAAGTCCCAATGACAATAGCAAACATTCAGAAAAGGTAGATATTCTTCCCAGACTTAGCAGTGGAGGCTGAAGCAAAAGTAAACATCTCAAACATCTATATTTCAGATGATAGAGACAACTGCAATTCTTTCAAATTCAGGTAAGCTCGTGACAGTACTAAAGTTTAAGTTTATCCCCCACATCTCTTTCCTGTAATTAATCTATATATATAATCTTTTATTTTTTACTAAATAGACTGAGATGGGACTACTGCAGTGGCCACCTCTCTGCAGTAACCAATGTATCTGCTGAGCTCCTTCAGTCTCTGCTTTCTCATGCCACAGGAAAGAAGGTGAATGTCTGATTTGTCTTTCTGTCATGTCAAAATATATTTCTTTGCATTTCTATGGTTTGAACATGACTTGAAGCATGTTGTTTTAAATCACTGTGAGCTCAAATTTACATCATGCTGGGTATCTTCCACAGTTTGTTGCATATTTGCTGCCTGTTGGCCTCAATGGGAGCTAAAACCACTCATTACTATGCAGGATCAGGCCCTTTATGTTTGGTTATATATATATAACCAAATATATATATATAACCATTAAAGAATGCCTTACAAAATGGAAGGGATAAACTCACTACAAAGCTACTTTTGTGCTCCTAATGACTGTATAAAAATCTTCAGGGATAAAAAGAAAATCAAGTAAATACAGCAGTACTCCACCACCTTTCAAAGGCAAGACCAAGTCACTCCTAAAACTGTGAGAAAACAAATGTCCAACTAATCCACAAATGAAACAGCTCAGATTATCTGTTTAAAAAAATAATGAACAGTGCTGTTCTTTTTGGATGATAAGCAATAAAGATTGTCTTCTGTAATTAAGGGTTCAGGGTGTTGCTGTAGTCTTGGAATGAAACCTTTTAAGTAACTTTCCAGTTTCCAGACCACTGCATCTTTGAAAAGTTAATTTTTGTTATCTGCAAATACAGGAAGATTAACACAACAATAGCAGTTCAAAGCCTCCCAGGTAAAGAGCCTTCAAAGAGTAATTCACAATACAAATTCATAAAAGTCAACAGTTTAGACTGCTCAATTGCTTTTAAGATTTTCATCAAATGCAACTCAGCAGTTGAAACTTACCACTGATGCCTCCCAACTGAGTTAAAATCAGAAAACACTGACAATGTTACTATTCTTTTTTTTTTTCTTTTTTTTTTTTTTTTTTTTTTAGGCAGTGAGAGATAGTAAGTGAACCTTGCCACAATTTACTTCATAACTTCTCCTTAAGGATCTGATGAAAAGTAAGTGCACAAGTGAAATAGGCTATTTAGCACAATAAATTTGGAATTTCATGCTATTATTGAAGTTTTAAAATACTAATAATAGCATGTGAATTGCTCAAATAGCGAATTGCTCAAGCAATGAGTTGATCATATAAAAGTTGGCTGATCTGTGTAATTAAAATTATTTTAAATACAGGTAAGTGCTTCCAAAGTTTTTACTAATGTAAAAAAGATACATATTTTAAGATCAAGATTATTTTGGAAGACATTCAGCATTTTTGTAACATTCTAGGCTTTCATAAGAAGATGAATAAGCTTCTCATCAATTTGACAATAGTGTGATTTTTTTTTTTTTGCAGACAGTAGTAGAATTTTTCCTTCAAATGTTACAGAATTGCAGCCCATTTTTTCTGATTCATGGTGCATTATCTTGGCAGAATCAGAAATTAACTATATTACTGGAGAAGTGGAATTAACTGCTCTGTGTCTAGGATCATTTCTGGTGGGCAAGATTTTCAAAAAAGAGGTTGGTGAATTGAGACATACCTTTAAAGATTTTATTATTATTATTATTCAGAATTTAAAATATTATCTAACTCAGGCATACTTCCTCAATTTCTGCTTTACACTAGCCATTTGGTTGTCTCTTCTTTTGTAAGAATTTTAAGCTCTTAAAAAGATTCTGTATCCAAGTACATTTAAATGTGTGTCTGTGTCTGTTTATACCTGTGAGTACATATGACTGAAGAAACTTGTAATCTTCTGGAATGAAAAGTTCTGTATTAATTAGAAGCCTTTGTTAGTATTGTTACAACATTCTCTGGTATTGCTGTTTCAAGCAGTCATTTCCCAATGACTCAAACGACAGTATAGTCTGTGCCTGTGAGATAGTCAGATTTACTTAATAACTAGTAGGACTGCATCTTGGAATATCAGTAAAATAATATGTATATAATAACAGCATGGTGGTAATGAAGTGAAAATAAGATATATATTAAAAAAAAAATCTGATTACTAAAGGGTAAAAATGTTCCACTTTATCCAAAACTTTGAGCACCTTGCTTGCAGAAGACTGCAGTAAGGGGAGAAGAGGCTTTCTCATGAGAACTTGTTTTCTCTCTCTTTCCATCAGGAGAAGGAAAACAAACACACACACACACACACACACACAAAATACACACACACACAAAAAACAGCAACAAACAAACAAACACCACAACCAACAAACCTTTAAAATATTGCTTTTATATTTTGTAACTCCTTCTGGGCAAGTCAGAAGTATACCAATAGTATAAAAGAACACTTTTTTTTTTTTCTTTTTTTTTCCCTTTTGCTTAGCAATCAATCATGAGGTTCAGCTTAGGTTCAGCTCCTCTTCTGTTTAGCCTTGAGGAAGCAGAGGATTTTCTGTGCAACTCCATAATCCATAGAAAAAAATCTGAGACATTCTCCATACAATTGATGCAAGGGGAATCATTTACATCTAGACCTTTTTTCCACTTGCAGAAATGGCAATGAAGGTTTATTTTCAGGCACTATTCTTCCTAACATGTTTCTAAAAGGCTCCAGGATGCCTTGGTGTATTGGCTGGAAAAAGAGGACTTCCTCATTTGGTAAAAATAGAGTGTAATTAATTTTTTGTTGTTGCTATTGTGGGTTGCAGGGGTTGGGGGTTGATAGGAAAAAGCCCCACAGCAAGCTCTGTGGCGCCTTGAAGTTTTCTGGTAGTAAGTAGCTTTTGTTAGGATGCTTCACTGGCCACCCTGGCATTTTTTTCCTGCCACACAACTGCACTTCTCCCCGTGGTCCTCTGCCCAATGAACCCTGCAGCTGCTGGCCCACCTGTAACAATGTTCCAGCCATACCCTGATGACTTTTCAGTGCTCAGCTGTTTCCTCCTGGGATTCATACTAGAAATAATCGGAGCTCCCTGCAGTTATGTCATGCAACCAATCTGCCAGTTAAAAAAACAAATATCTTTAACATTTGAACCTGAATAATTTATCAGCCAGAAGTCTGATCCTGCAACACACTGAAGGGAGTCTTTGCTGCTTGTACAGTTTGCCCTGTAAAGTTCATCAGAGTATTTGCATCAGCATGGACGAGGTGAGACCCAGAGCTGATCAAGTCATTATTAAAAGATAGAAATCATAATGAAAGCACTTGAGGTTTGGGTGAGAGAAAGGAAGATTTAGAAAATAAATAAATAAACATAAGATTTCAATTAGGATTTCAGCAGTCAGGATTGAAAAGAACAATGTGCTAGGATATACTAGGGATTTGCTCTCGGGGATTCATGCTGAACCTATATAACACTGTAGTAATGAAAAGCTGTATATCAGAACATGAGCTGACTCCCTGTCAGTCAAAACATTTCCTCTAGCTATCAGAGCAAATAAGAGAGGATTTTGGACTTCATATATGTTGTATTAAAATTCTTATCGGGAGGTGTCTATGCAAAATCAAAGCCAATATTGTTTCAGGTTTGTTTTCTTTTTCTTTTCCCCCCTTTACTCACAGTATGTAGCCAGTATATGCTCAGTTTAACTTGGCCTCTGGCTTTATCAGCCTGTTAAAGAACCAGAGTTTTAAAAACTAAAATGAGAAGGGTACATGGGAGGATTTTTTCCAATTCACATGATTCTTTAGGTGCTTGGTGGGATTTTCTCGTAACATATATGAAATTCCACTGAGCACTCCTTTCTATTGTTAGTTATGCAGGCACTTGCACACCTCTGCCCCTTTCTGAAACTGGCTTGGGAACTAATGTCCCATCAGAAGACAGTGGAAAACACCCCAATTGTACTTTTAGTACAATTTACAATAGTACTTTTAGAGGCAGGGATGCATGTGAGCTGCTCTGTATTCAGATTAGAAGTGAGAAAAGTTTGGATTAAGCACATGAGAGAAAAAGAAAAACCCAACCCCCTTCTTTATGTACTCCCTCTGCAGCCTACTTTGCCTTTCTATCAATGGTAAAAGTGTTCTCTTTCTAAGGCTATTACTTAGGAGCAACCCAGCTCTATTTTTTCCGCACAATTACCTCTGAACATACCTAGGCTCTTTTACTTCGTTTCTGCGATACACATCTCTGAGACAATTGCTCCGTTTATCCTGAGTATTTCATCCTTCTCCATTTCCTCCCAGCCTGTTCCCACACTGTCCCCAGCTGCATGGCTCTCTCCTCCTCAGGAGCACTACCTAGGCAGGAGAGGGGAGAAGGAGACATCTGCACTCCTTTTAGCCATAGCTACAAAATAAGCTCCACCTACATAAAATGCAGACTGCACAGGTATTTCAGATACAACTGCATAAAAACTCTTACTGCTTTTGTCCAGAGGGGCTAGTTTCAAATTCCACTCTAAAACTGCTGCAAACTGCTCTGATTGGCAGTTTGAAATTTGTTAAAACTCATTTGTAAGTAATAAAAAATATTATTATTGAATTGCTTTTGGATGTGTTTATGCAATCAGTTTAGAAGCTCCTGTTCAGTCACTACAATACTGCTATTTTACATTGAATGCATTTAACATTGTCCTCCCCTTCCCATTCATTTTTCCCTGTCACTTATTATTATCTTGATGTTTCCATCAAGAGACCATTCATAAATACAACCAATAATATTTTGTGTTACAAGAGCACTTATGCAGACATAATTTGTATTTTTTATTTTTTATTTTTTGCCCAGTTCACATGTTCAAGCTTTCTTTTGTAACAGCAGAGCCTAGAAACACTTAAGGCAATTTTACTGAGAATTGTATTAATACCTTTCACCACAGAATCAACTGTACAGGGGTATATCCATGTGTGAAAGCCTGTGTTTTAAAAGAAAATTGTGGATTGGGTTGTGTCTTCTGAAAGTGAAACAGGTAGGGAAAAGAGGACTGTGGTTTCTTGGTAGCAGTCAGATATCCTGGAAAATGGTAGAGGGACTTGAAAGTACCTTTTTTTCGTGTGAAATTATCAGAGGATAAGAAATATGTAATGAAAAAAGTTTTTCAAATGAGCTTACGTAAACTAAATGAGATTTCAGAATAGTTCTAAACAAATAAACAGAAAATAAAATACATAAGATGCTGCATTCAGAATGATAATTTTTTTATTCCATGTACTTGAAAAAGGTTTGCAGCCAAGTCCATGGCATTAATTATAAATTGAGATGTTTCAATTGATGAGGTGTTTTCATTACATGGCTCAGATTTCCAGACTTAAGAAAACCCCAGGTATGCTCATCTGTTTAATGCATATTTTATGTATTTTAATATATATACACATATATTGCACATATATATATTCAAGTGCATACCCCATATATGTATGTGCTATTTTTCTTGGAAAGTATGAATGTTTTCCAGATCCACAGCTTAGCTGATATAATATACTCTGCCTAAACAATGCATTTGGAGATACTCAGCGGTCTTGTCCTTGAAAGCCAAACATTTTGCATGTTCTAGTCAAGTGCATCCTTCTAAGCCTGACAAGGTCATGGACACTGTCAGAAGCAGAGACCCAAAACAAGGAATACAAGATTAACAACAGACAGTTTAAAATGATAAGAGAGTAATTTCTTTAGTCTCAATAACATTGTCACTTGCAATTAATTTTAACTCTGAGCTCAGAAGAGTATGGAACAGATACTTTGAAAATGAAAAACTGAATCAAGCGGTGAGTAAGGGCTATTTCTACAATTAAATTTTATTACTATATTATATTATTATATTAAATTCTGACTTTTCTAAATACTATACAGGTCATGGAAGCTGGAGAGATTAAGAAGCTAGAGGGATCTCTCATATTTTAATATCAGTGTTCCTTATTAATTTACTTTCACTGTGATAAATATTTTGCTTTGGTACCTATTATGTTAATAACTTCAGAAAAATTAAAACTTTTTTTTTTTTTTTTTTTTTTTTTTTTTTCTCAGCTTCATTTCTTGAGTCTTTACGGTTGGGGGCATTTTCCTTAGCATATACTACTAACATAAAGAACATACTCTCCTTTTCCTAAATTCCTCCTTTTAGACATTTCTACCTTCCTCAGAGGTTGTTCTCATTGAAGAATCTTCATGCTTACCAATTTCTTATAGGCCAAAGATTCTTAAAACAACCATTATTATGTTTTCCAATGAACTGCAATCCTCCTCAGGTATATCTGACTGTTCTATATTCACATATATCCTTCAGCATAGTCTCTATCTATTGCATTAAGGGCAGGTGGACACATTTTTCTCTTTTGCCACCTGGTAAGCAAGGGTTAGAGTTCAACTTGTCCCAAATCAGCTTATCCTTCTACGGGGTAGTCAAAGCCCACTTACAAACACTCTGCTGCAGTTTTACATTTTTGCCTCCCACCAGCATTCAAACCTGGGTGAATGTCTTTCTCTGTCAAAGCAGCAGTGGGAGGTGAAAATGAAAGTCCTTTTTTTCTTTCCCTGAGAAATTGGACTGTAAAAAGCTGTCAGTTTAAAAATGACATAGTGGCACAGCATTTCTATAAGGTGGCTCCTTTCATTTTTGACTCCTGCTGTCTCTCTGACAGTTGAAGTTGCAGCAGGAGGTAAAAACTAAAATGAGCACTGCTGGCATTTGCCCTCAAGCACAAAATTAATAATGGAAGAAACAGGACGACATCCAAAAACACCTAGTATCAGATGTCAGCCAATGAGGTTTCAACACTTCCATAATAAGGTGACCAGAACTATGCCCATTATTCCAAATAGGATCTCATTCTCTATGACTTGCTTAATGCTGGATCTATTTTCCCCATCATATATTTGATTCCCTGCTTTGTGAGTTATAGAATATTTTAAATTCTATTAAACAGTATCCTATGACTTTATAAGTTTTCCCCCTCTACACTGTACAGCTGGTCAAAATTTTATGGATGTTGCCTGTTGTCAAGCTTTATACCTCTCAACCTTTCTACATAAAGTATTCACTCCTGAATCACTGTTTGAAATATCCTACTATGTCCTATCCATACATATGTACAAAACTCAGAACCTATTCAACCGATAGTTTTGAAGTAAATGGCCACAGGATCAAAAAGCCGAGGTGTTTTTATTCTTGAAAACTCAAATACTGTACATTTCCTGCTATTATTAAGGAAAGAAAAAAAAAAAAAAGAAAGAAAACAAAGAGAGAGAGTCATTATGAGAAGACTCAGAGAAGGAAGAGGAATCAAAATCCTTCTAGCAGGTTATGGGTCTTTCTTTGTTTTTAAAAATTCAGTGGTATATGCAAATCTTATCAAAACTAACATAAGTAGGCAGAAAGAGTCTGTTAGAAAGTACAAGTGTACAAGGTACATGTGTAATTCTTTCTGAGATAATTCAATCATTTTCTGATTTTATCAGCATTTTGGTGGTATTGACGATCATATTTTTGACTATTCAGGAGAGGTAATATTTCAGGGTTGTGATTGTTGATTTACTGGGATATGATGTTCCAATATTACATGTTCTTATACCACCATATCATGCCGTCCTTTTGCAGAGCTTCGCTTTGAGGGTTACCTGTGCCTGCAGCATACCTAACTTTTCTCAACAGAAACCATTTACATTTTGCTATATTCTGTATCTTTTCTGCTTCCTTTTCACTTACAGCTTTGCTCCTGCTTTTATTGGCATATGTTTTGCACAGATGAAGAAAGGAGACAAACTTTCAGCAGATCAGTGATGTGGGTAATTTTCAAGAGCTGACAAACATACAAAATAAACACACTGAAGAAAGCATCTTATTTTTTCATGTGCTGTTTCTTTCAAGCATTATACCAGTCATCTAGCCCACAGCTTAAAACAGCTTTTGTCTATTATTAGAGTGTGGGAATGACTCAAATGCTTCAGCTGAACCCATTGATCTCATTGATTTCAACATCTGTTAATGACAAAGGGAAGCTGGACTGGAAAAACACTTCTAGCTTTTTACAATTACCTTCAGTGGTTCCTTCTGCATTTTCTAAAAAATCTTTTATTAGATGTTTTAACCTGTTCTGCAATTTAACTTTCATTCTTGTCTTTTGATTTTTTTTTTTCCTTGAGACGTGTTTGCAGACTTAGTTCTATAATCTTTCTTAAATCTTATTTTATTCTCAGTCTTACTTGTTCATCAGGGTTAGTCTATTTTTCTCCAGAAGTTCATTAATTGTGGGAAGAGTCACAGAATAGTTAGGCATGTATATTAAATGTTTCACAATCTCTGTTTCTCCTCTCTACCCTTCCACTCTATTGCTCTATCCCACCCATTTCTGCCTGTGTATTCCATGTCCCTCCAAGATTTATTCTGGTTAGTTGTAGGCCCTTTATCTCCATCTGTGTATGTCCACCATTCTAATTACAAACACTTTTGCTTACTGTTGTCTAACTACACCTCCAGCTTCACAGACTAAGCATGTCTCTGCTTTTCAAGATACAACTACACAGTATTCCCTTCCCAATTTCCTCTTTCACATATTTTTTAATCTGTTATGTTACTCTTTCTGTATTTTATCCCAGATCGTTTTGACTGATTTCTCCTTCTGTTTAATGTATTCTACTTCACTTGTTGGGAAACTACTTGAAAATTACCATTGCCTGTAGAGGTTTTCCCTTTTAAGAACTTCTATATTTAATATGTCATCAGAACTTGTTGCTTGTCTATTAATATTTGGCTCTCTTTTATAAGATTGAATTTCAGGCCATTATTCTACACAGAGATACACTCTTTTTCCCTCTAACTTGAACATTTTGTAGGACTGTTCACTCAGATTGTGTCAGAGCTCAAAGTTGTTTCCATCAGAGGGAGGAGAGTAGGACAACTGATTTTAGATCATATTCTTCTGGTTTTGTTCATACACTTCTTATTCCAGTCTAGGGTTTTGCTTTATCTATAGAAGTAGGAAATGTTTCCAAATGTTCTGCTGTCAGCTTTCATAGAGTTTCTAAAATATTTTACCAGTATGTGGAGGAACTAATTTTTCTGAAAAGGCAAGCTAGAGAAAACGTACCCTTTTCTGTTTGGATGCCAAATTACTTTCTTAATTAGTTAATCTATGTATAAAGGGGCCTACCTTCATCTTTACTATTTGATTCATTTTAGCATTAGTTCATACAGAATGATAAGCACATGGAATGCAAGGAGGGGGGATTATCCTAGTTAAGCTAAGATGCATAAAACAGCTGAACCTTCTGAGTACCCATGTACTGTTGGGGTGCTGCTGATAGCAAATCTCCTTTTTGCCCTGGTCTGAGAGCTGGCTTCCAGCGCAAACATTTTTCATTGTATGGCATAGGCAGGAAAAGGATTTGGGGTGAAGAAAGCTGAGTAGTAAGCTCCCCTCTGGGGTTCAAAGTCCTTGATTTCTTGAACACTGTCTGCACTTCTTCCCAACTGGTGTATCTCTGATGGACACAACAGTGTCAGCTCTTTGTGGACAAGAGAATGGGGAGGTGTTCCTCTCTCCTCACCACAACAGTCTGAAGTGTAGAGTGTGCTGCTCTCCATGCGTCTCCTCAAATGCAGAGCTCCCTGACCTGCGTAATCCTGCTGATTGGGCTCCTGCTGGATGAGAGGTCAGGGCCCTTTGCTCAAGAGCAAATAGACAGGAGCTCAGCAAAAAAGGGGAAAAAAAAGCGAGCAATATTGAAGGATGCCCAGTACACAGGACTAGTAAATGCAGAACATCTGTGGAAGGTACTGTTTCCCTCACAAATACAAGTGTTTCCCTGACAACTCTGTAGACACATTGATATCAGCCGGTTGCTAATTTCTCTGAAAAAGCTGCTAAAATCCTGCAAGGTATGTTTCAGAGTCTGACACCACAATGCTCAGTTTACAGGAGAGGAAACAGAACAAGTACCTATCAATACACTGATTGAATTGGATTTTAATGCCTGCTCTGCATTACCTTTCCCTGCTGTACTTTGCTTACTTGGCTGTAACTCACGTACATGCTTTAAAACTCCCTGATGTGCAGTTACTCCTGCTCCCCTCAAAAAGCATGAAACACACAAACAGCGGAACACCTACTCCATTTGTAGCATATGACCGATTAGCCTAGGTTTTCCCTAAAGTGATTAATAATACTGTAGTCTGAAGTGCTGTCCAGCAACAGTTTGATAAATGTTTTATTTATTTATTTATTATTATTAATCTGAGTGCCAGTCTGCTTGAAACTGTCTCCCTTGAATCTTGAATATCTAAAAAAATTGACATACTTAGAATCATGACATATTTCTGTTAAATCATGTCATATCATGTCACAACTGCCATGTTAGGTACACAAAGTATGCTGTAAATCTCAACTCTGTTTTTAATGAAGTTAGAATAAACACCTGTTAGTCACATAGGCAACTAATAACAACAGTGTTTTGTTTTGTTTTGTTTTGTAAATAATCCAATTCACAATAAAGATTTAATTACTTATTTGTAGATTATATTTTTTTGTAGATTTAAAATTTTATTTTAAATTCTAGGGTACTATATAATTTTAAAATAGTACATAAGAAGTCTTGTGTGGAGAAAGAAAAATACTGTGCATTATATGATTTTATGCTCTGGTGTTTGCCCCTTACATGAACAGACTGCTGTGCTTCTTGAATGACCTTGCTGAACTAATGAGCATGAATATGTTAAAAGTTCGGAATTAGTCTTATAATTCTGAATAGACCAAAATGCTGGTTAAAAATCTCACTTTATTGCTAATCTTTTTAAAAGTTGCTGTCACAAAACCCCAAGTATATTTGCATTCCAAGAACAATTCTCTGGTCTGATGTTATTGTTATTCCTGGCCCATAACATGTTGTTTCCCTAAGGGATATGCTGAAATTAACACCAGTTGAGAATAATTAGTATCTGATAAGCTTTAATAGGTGTTGTGCTTTAATAGGATATACTGTATATACTGTGTAGTGCAAATTGTATTTACAAGTGAGGATTTTATTACGTATGTCAAAAGAATCTGGATAAATCTTCTGTAGTAGAAAATTATGGGAAGATAACATCCTAAATGTGAATATATATATTATATATATATAATATATATTTTTCCCCTAACAAGTAGATTTTATTTATTTATTTATTTACTTATTGCTTAGAAAGGGGTGAAAAGGGAGGCTAGAGATAAGAAGGTGACAATATCTCTGAATTTATAAATATCAGGATTAAATTTATATTTACTGCACACAGTGCACTAATGTGTTTGCACTGAAGGAAGCACAACTTATAAAGTGCCTGTTACACTTCACCTTAAGAGAGTTTCAGTTTCAGTTTTAGCACCGCCAGTTTCAGTTTTAGCACCGTGTTACAAACCCCCTCCGCTCCTTGCGGCAACACGGGGCCCTCGGGAACAGCCGGCGCCACCCGGCGCAGCCATGTCCCCTCTGGCCACCAGGGGGCAGCAGAGCCCAGTGCTTCAGGCCCTCGCCCGGGTCTGGAGTGCTTCAAGAGGGGGAAATGGCCCCCAAGGACTGATAAATGTATGTATATATTTATATATAACGCTTCATTTGACAGACTCACAGCATCTGCTGCTTTAAAGCAACGTTACTTCAGCTTTCGGTTGCAGTTCCTGAGAAGAGGGGAAGGGACATTTGCTGAAGGAAAAAGTGAGCATGGCTGAAGCAAAGGATGTGCCACAGGAAGCGCTTGCAGTTCAAAGGCGGCCTCTCCATCCCGTTTGCTCCCTAAGCCACTGGTACTTCAGTGCAGCCCAGGATTCGGGAGTGTTTCATGTCTTGGGACTTCACTGCCAGCTGCTGGAGAGATGTGGCTTCCCTGGTCTTTAAGCTTAATGTAGGTGCACACTTTGCTTTGCCTCCTGAGACTCATACTTTCACATCCCGATATCTAGGATCTGAATCCTGATATCTAGAATCTGAAATCTGAGCTTTTGAAGGCACCCCACTCGGCATTGGTAAAATGAGAGCAGAACAAGATCTGCTTCAAAGAGGCTGATTTCACCCAGCCAAGCGGTGGCAATGGCAGCTCTGACAGGGCAGGCTGCTATGTACCTGGCTGCTGGTCTGAGGTGGTGAGGACCAGGGTGAAAACAGACGTGAAGTGACCATGCTTTGGTTCTTGCTGAAACATGAAGACATTGTAATGAGTCAGGAATATTTTGGGAATACCAGATCCTTAGCAAAACTGGACAATTGTTGTCCTTGTACAACTGGATGTCTTTAGCAAAGCAGGACAATGAGATACTAGCCAGAGCAGTCAGTCATGCATTCTGCTCAGGTGTGGCTTTATTTCCCTGCCTCAAGAGGTCTTTCTGTCTTCTTATGTAAAAACTATTTGTGGCATGAACACTACAATTCTGCAGAGCCTTGGTGTTGGTCAGAATGGACTTAGGTTGCTGTGCCAGGCTTCTGTGGACTATGTAAAATGAGCTCCATTTTAGAAAGTAGGCTACCATAAGCAGCTCAAGTATTGGTACGTACTTTCACTGAGGCAGCTGATGGAAAAGCATCTACCTGTTGGAATTATCATAAGTGGAACTGAAATAAGTTATTCCAAGAACAGCATACCAGGAATAGCTATATATATATGTATATATATATAATATATATACATATGTTTAAATGTAGCATATTTCTTAGATCAATGAGAAGTTCAGTCATGATGTAGGAGTTACTTGGTGAATTTCTATGGTCTGTGCAATAAAGGAGGCTGAAATAGTGATAATGGTCCATTCTGACCTTAAAACTTACACATTTAGGAAACTTTTTTTTTTTTTTTTTTTTTTTCAATATGAGAGATTCAAGGCTGTATTCTAAAAAGGGATCTGCAAGGCTCTGTTTTCCTTTCTGAAAGCATCCTGCCATTTTTCATTTTCTTCCTGTTAGAAAAGCTGATTGTCATTCCATTATAATTTCCACTTTGTTACTATTAATGTTAAGAGTCTGGTTTTGGTATATTACATATATTCATCTATTATGTTTTATATATAGCTATATGCCTGTCAAACACTGAATATAACAGGCAAATGAATAAAGAAAGTAAAGCTAAAATCATGCCCTTTCTTTTGCTATTCCTGTTAACACAGACGAATATTTCAGAGGCTGAGAAACCTAAAATAGAACTTCTTTACAGATAGTGCTACTCACCTTCCTTGCTTGATTCCCCTGAACCTCAGTTCAGTAGGTTTTCTTGTACTGAATCACTGCTCTTTGGATCAGCCCTGTGTTGTATTTGATGACTGCCAGCTGTTATGTTGGGGTACATTTGGGTATAAGGGAACAGTTCAGGTAGGTCTTGCAAATGGGGCTGAAACAAAGCAAGAAAAGTAAAAGCTTGCTTCAGGGGAGAAAGGCAATAAGACTGCCTCCCTTTTGGGGATTAGTACCTAGCACTTTATAAATTGGCTTGCATCAGCCAAGTACAGCACAAAATGTACTGCGCAGAAGAGCAGCTATTATGTACAGTAGCCACTTCACTGATTGCAATCAATGTCACAAATTAGAGTGATTTCCTGGCTTGAGATGTGTCAGAGCTGAAGTTTGTGTAATGAGTCATGCTGTCTGGACACCCAGCTTCTATGCGCTCTGTTTTATCCTCACCAACTTTCACTTTTTGTCTTTCATTTTATTGAAGTGGATTTGTGCCTGCTTTTACTATGCACATTTGGACTGTTTATAATTACACCCAAGTGATATTTAGCACTAAAAATAAACTCCTGTCATTGTTTCTTTAGCTTACATTAATATATACATATATATATATAATATGCATATGTATATATGCATATATATATATATTGGGTTATTTGAGAAGCATAATTTGAGTTCAGATTTTGCAAGATTTGTCACCATTTTACAGAACTTTGAACAGAAATTTAATACTTCCCTGTGCTTGCCTCTTGCTGTTGTATTTCTCTTCCAAAAGATGGTTTTCAATTCCAGTCAACTGCTCTCCTAATATTCATGCCATACTCTGGATACCTATTCTGCTGCATCTGGTGGATTAAATTCATTTGTAAGAGCAATATTTTGCACACTGTTTTGCTTATTGATTTTTATATTTTCCTGGTGGATCATCAGCATTTACACAAGGACAAAGACACAACATTCATACAAGGACAAACAACTGAAGCAGTACAGTCTGACTAGAAACCTTTGGTCTGTTCAGGGAGAATAATGTGTGGAGCTGCTTCTCAGTATCTTGCAGTACCTGTACAGACATACGGAGGAGTGTTGTACAAATAGGAAAAAGTTATCTCTCTGGTAGTAGAGGAAACGTTCCCATGAAAGGCATGCTCCTAGCTGGGGAGCTTTCCATTGCATACTACACACATTCATTGTAGTAGTATACTACATACCTACATTGTGTGTATCCACACAGTAGATGGAACATCTTTTCAAGATCCTGGGTAGCAGATGTCTAGCTAGGTCTAGTGAGATACTCATGTAACACTTTATCTTATTTTTTGAAAGGAGCTGGGCTGGTCAGAGGGATGCTAGGGCATTCTCTCTTCTGCAAGCTGACCTGAAAATTTAGATATGAATGCTGCTACCTGGTTACCTGAACTTATTCTGCCATAAAGATATAAACACATAATGAATGGGTATGGATGGGTCTCTTTTACCTATCCACTAGACTGAATTCTGGTGCCAGTTTAATGACACTTTTTCTCTTAGATTTGTTATTATTATTATTATTATTTTTTGCAGAAGTTCATCACAGTTATAGGTCTCTATCTCTGCTTACTTAGTATTAAATTACTTATTATTTTAGTGGAATGATCTCATGTCATGGGCACTACAGGTGCATTTAATTGAACTATAAGAGCTAAAAAAATGATCCTTTTTTAAACAATGTTGTATTTCATTTGCTGTGAATAAATTGCAGCATTATGGGATTCTATTTTTGGCCTAGAAATAGCTTTTCATGTTGTCTAAGATGTGAATAAAAATGCCATTTTCCTCTACTTAATTTGAATCAAAGTTTAATAATACTACCAGTCTTTTGCTGACATTTCAGCACATAAGTGAGAAGAAAAATTAAAAAGCAACACATAAGGGAGAGTCAGATCTTTGCCCATCATACAAATGTTTAGAAGGGAACATACAGCTGCCCCTGGCCACTGGAAAGAAGGGTGATGACAATTCTTTGCATATTTGCACTCCTGTCTTTCCTGTCTTTCTTGAGTTCTTGATATCTGAAGGACTGTATAGCTCTGGGAATCTGCTAATAAGAATGAAAGAGGAATGGACCTGGAGAAATATATTATGCTGTCTTCCGTCAGAATTTGATCATTTCCGGAAGCAGATTAAAGGAGAGGTTTAGCAGAAAATGGCTCAGAGCATTTAAATTATGTGGTGTCATGGATGAAAATCCATAGTCAAACAGGGGGTTAGTAAATTCTTCTCAACAACAAAAAAGACCATTTTAAAACCTCTTAAAATAGAGGTGGGTGAGATATGATGCAAAAGGCAGTGCCAAATAAGTGTAACAAGAAGTGAGGAGTATTTCTTCCTTTATTTCTTCCTTACAAGGTTTATAGCTGTCTTTCTCACTACTAAGGGCTAGTCTACGTTGTTACTGACAGATATTAGCTAACAGTAATTCAGTTCTTTAGCACTATGTGAATTTCAGGATCACTCTAATCTGAAAGCAAGTGGCCATGGAGGGACACACTTGTTCTATGATGATTTTTCATTATTTCAAAAAATGGCAAGATCCCGATTCCAGTCTGTAGCTTCATCAGATTGTTCCCACCTTCTCCCGCCTTGTCTCTTGCTGTACAGGAGAGATCATTAGGCAACAGATAAATATATTCAGAAGTGGAGAAATAAAATAAGTCTATCATTCCTCTTAAACAGGTGCTCGTGAACTTGCGGATAAAGCTGTAATTACCTATGAAAGTTTCCTCGGCATCTTCTGTCACCCTTTTTGTTAGATCAGTTTATCAAAAACTGTAATCAAATATAATGAGAAGATACAATCAGTGTGGCTCCTGAGAGGTGGAGTTACCCAGTCAACCACATAATTTCAGGCTTGAATGTTTTGTTAGGAAATCAGAGGCCAAACAGGTAAGAATATTTCAATGTGGGAACAGTAGCCAAGAAGGAAAAAGGATTTAAACTAGGAAGATAATTGTTGCAATCCCAAAGAAAGTCAGCAGTTTATACAAAAATACTGGAAAATATAATGGAAAGGGAAAATGTCCTAAACAGACTAATTTACTTTGTGATGTCAGATGAAAGCAATGTTATATGATATAAGACTGTAAAGATAACATGGCTGTGTACCCCCAGTGGAGTTTGTAGACAGTTCTATGCTTTAAAATATGTAGCTTGGGTCTGCCTATCTTATTTCTGACTGCACCGTGTTAACTTTGATCTCTTCTATATTACCATTTTGGTTTGCTTTCTCTTTTTGTTTCAGTCACCCCCTAGCATATTTTCTGGTATTTAAATTATTACTGATATTATGGCATAAAATCTCCATTTATTTAGTTTGGGCAAGCATATTCGTTTTTCTAAGAAGTCTCGGGAATCCAATCCCCACTTTGATTTGCCTCATTCCCTCCACTTTTTTTTTTTTTTTTTTTAAATATGTGTTTATTTTTTCCATGATCCTTTCAGTAAATAGAACATACTCTAGTAGCTGAAGGACATTTATGACCTCTGGAAGTGCAAAGATAGATAAATCTAAGGATGTGTAACATGTACATGGAATAAAATATGCTGCAAGGACTTAGCAAACATCTTTTATATCTCTATCAAGAAAATACTGAAATGAGATAATGACTGAAAAGTTCACAAGCACAAAATCTGCAGTGCACATGGGGTTTTAAATACCTGCTTCAGCTCTCTGCCATGTGGTTGATTTAGACACATGATGTGATTTATTTAAAGGGACACAATCAACTTGAAAATAACAGTGCTGTCTGAAAAATTGTTACTGAGTGTAATTATAAGTAGCAACCAAGATTACTATAATTGAAAAAAGTTAATGAAAAAAAATCTCTACTTTTTTGATTGGTTTACTTTGTGCATTTGACAGCTCTCTGTAATAATTATAATACCTACCTTTTATACACCACTTTTCATCAGTAGACACAGAAGCTTTGCAAAAATATGGTCCATTTCCCATTATGTATAGACAGCTTCACTGTTTCCTGCACAGTCTGTCAATTTCTTCCTGTCCAAAAGACTTTTATAAATATCAACTCAGAATCAAGAAGAATTCCAAGACAGTTTATGAAATGACAAATGTACTCTTTAAGAAAAGATTGCTATCAGCTGGGTTTAATTAGCCACATTATAAAGAAATGTTTGAAAATATCTTTGAGACTGTAAAATTGGAATAAGAAGTTGATCGTTTACTGTCTTAATAATTTAAAATCTGTCTCAGATTTCTGGTGTTATTTTCTGCATTCCATTAAACCCTTTTAGTGTTGCATTAGGTATTCAAGAGGAGAACATCACAAAGCACCATGAAGATTAACATATGCGTGTTAGAAATGAACTGACCGGGCATTGCTTATGTTTGTAAAGACAAAGACACCTAGAAACAAAGGCTTTTCTTTCTTTCACATGAAAATAATATTTTCTTTCCCCTCCATCTCTGTATTTCCTAATTTAGAATCCCAAGCTCTTAATTGTTTGCTGCTATTGTGTGCAAAATCTTGTATTTCCAAATTTCAGTTGGAAAATGTCTTGCCTCTTGAATGTGAAGTTTGTGAAGATTGTTGCCTTTGTGGCAGAATGCACGTTAAATGCTTCTGAGCTGTTCAAGTGGTGAAATAAATACAAGGAACAATGTTTGGTACCTTTTGCTTTTCAAAAGACTTTAGATCTCATAACTACACTCTCTTAAAAGCTTTTGCCATACACTCAGCAGCATATTCCGCTTTTTTGTTAGATTCATCTTTTTGGCCTAGTTTTCAAACTATATTTTAACTCAGACTCAAACTCTTTTCCCTTTCCTGCTATTTGCTGAAGCTAGCAATCCCATGCTGAGTAAATAATCTATAGTCCATGATCTACTATCCTATCAGCCTTGTTATCCTGGCTCCAAACCCCAAAATGTTGGATATCTAGCTGATAAGTATTCCCAGGAAGGCTTCCTAATGACCTTCCCCACTGGTTACTATCATCATTGCTTATACACAGATAGAACTAGCTTGTAATACACTGACTATATTTGGAAAAATTAATTGGGAGTTCTTATGGTGTTTTTGTTAGGAAAAGTGACATTTTTGAAGTTAAGAAAAATATCCCAATTCTCTGTATTTCATTAGATATAACAAAACAATGCAGGAGAAAATATATTCCCAGAAGTAATGGTACTTCATTCTCTTGCAATAAAAGCAGCTTGGGATTCAAATCAATCAGCAGATGAGATTATTGCAGTCATTTGGCTGTCCTGCCATTTTTAAAACACATTTTGACTGCATTCATAAAGCATTTAATATATGCTTAAGTGTGGTGCAAACATACCATTACTTATTAAATTATAGAACATAATGAAAAAAAAAGGTTTATACATACATTAAATATCAGGAGAATGAAAATTACACTCTACAATTGATAAAATGTTATTTCAGCTCAGCTGGGAAACCTACATATAAACCTTACACCTTTAGTAATCTGATTTGAAAAAAAATGTGAAGTCTTATGGGAAAGAATTTTTTTCTGGGCTAGATAGAAGAATTTATAACTCAGCCACTAAGGGTTTAACAAAACGTCTTTCTTCAGGTATAAGAATGAGTGGTGCAGTTCTTTTAGTATTTTCTGTTGTCTCTGGGTAAATGCAAAACTAACAAGACCCTTAGCATGCAAGAAGTGAAGAGAACCAAATCATTCTGCACTGTTGACATCCAGACATGCAGGCAGTATCATTCAATTTGTATGTTTATGAAACAGATTTCCAAAATGAGGCCGCGCTTACATCTAGGTCAACCAGCTAGAGCTTGTGTCTTTAATAATGCACTGGACATAGGTGTGGATTCAGGCTTTTCTGAATAGCTCCTTTATTTGAGCCTTTTACAGATAAAAAAATCAGTTTTCTTGGTTGTCATTTAACCAGTTCCCTTTTCCTATTAGTCAGGAGATTAGAAAACAGTGGTAAAGGTCACTTATATGCAAATTGGCTTGCTAATTACACTGCTAGCTATGCAGCTATGGTAACTGATAGATTGATTTCACCTGAGAGCAATGAATTCCATGTTTAAAGCTGGAAAATGTGATAGGTGAAAAACCTAAGGAAAGGTAAATAGCTGAGTATAGTTTGCTAAAATGAGTCACAAGTAGGGCTAGACTGGCACACTGGAAGGGGTTTCCTGAGTGCCAGGACCAAGGCTGAGGTGGCACACTGAGGTGCTGCCTGACACACTGGATTTGCAGTGTGGATGTGGGGTCCTACAGTAGCAAGCACTTTACATGTTCAGGATGGATGCCTCAAACCATGAATGTCTGCAAACCTATTAGTGACAAAAATGCTATGTCATTGTATAGTTTTAGAATAATAACATCACTGCACACTAGGCTGCTGTCCTTCCCTTTGTACCCTGTCTCATATTGTAATGTTGATTTACTCATATGTGAGAATGGCAAAAAATCCTGACCACACCAACATCACTCTGTCTTTGGCTCTTTCAGACATGTATAATCTGTGGAAGCATGAGAAAGGAGCATGAACTGAGCCTCCAATGAATCTGGAGAGACATTCTTTGTGGAAAGCAATTATGGTAAGAACTCATTAATAGCTTATATCCAGGAAAGCTGATCAGGATCTGACCATAACATTGACCTTACCTGTGAAAAATGCAGCGCAGAGGGCAATACTCTGACCAATCAGTCAGCTAGGTCAGAGTAGACCTATAAACATAGATGTTATATTCAATAGTGAAATGTGTCCTAGTGAAATTCTGTTTTGTAATGCTGGACTGGAACAAGCTGCAATTCTTTTGGCAGGATGTTCAGAGAAATTCTTTCCAAGAATTCATTTGCTGAAAGTGATATTTTTTGAGACCTTTTTTTTATTATTTTTTATTTTATTTTTTTTCACATTGTTGAAAAGACACACTGAAGCAAGTGAATAATTGGCAGAACATGGAATGTATAACATGCTGTGTGAGAACTGGACTTGGTCAAATCAGGTGTCAGAAATCAGTTCCTATACTGGGACCTTACAATTGAAAATGGAATGACATAAATCGAACCAGGTTAACTTGTGTTATGTCCTTTATTTAAGTGTGGTGAGACAGCACATTTTAAGCTATACAATTGCTCAGTTGAGCTTTTTTTTTTTTTCCTTCCTGAAATAAGTGTTCTTGGAGAGCAATCTTTTACTGAGGTTGTAAATATGATTTGGGGTGTGTTTTCAGGGTTTTTCAGGGCTATCCTCCAAGGTTAAGATCTCAGACTCCTCATGTTTAAGAATTCAAGGAACCAAGGAACATAGAATAGTAACTTAGCTTTACTTACCTTGGGGGGGGGGGGGGGGGGAATGGGGGGAGTGGAAGAGCTAGAGAAAAGTAGCTACATACCCATAAAAATAAAATAATTACAGAAATATAATTGTGATTAATTGATGGATTTCAGACAGTTCTTTAAAAACAAAACAAGAAAAAACTGAGGGAGAGACTGATCACACTCTTCTAACTACTGCAAGACTGAGAAAACTGATTTCCAAAGTAAGTTCACTGATAAAAGAGTTATTCTCTCAGATGAGAATAAACTTCAAGTTGTGAAGGCTCTACTGCCTTGCAGTTTCCAAGTGAGTACAACAGGCAGATGAAACACTACATCTCAGGCTAGTATCAATTCACAATCTCTTTCCACGTGATTTTGATATTTTACTGGGTTAAAGGCATCAGAAAATCTGTTTTTCTCTTTTTCTCAGAGTTTTCATTCTTTGTTTTTGTTTCATGAAGGTTTTATTTTCAGCCCTGAATGCAAAGCCCAGATAAGGAATTTCTTTCATTTTATTCCTGAAATTGCTTTAATCTGACAGAATATTGGTTCCAATATATTATTTGTTTGGCAAAGAACTATGCATCATTTTTTTCCTTTCCAACATTCCACCTTCTCAATAGACACTCTGTATGCTGGTTCTCATAAAAGGGGGTATGACAAATATTATTTCATGTGTCTGAAGGGGACAGCAACAAAAGATGCCAAACTTTGACCAACACATTTTTGGAAAACACAACTATGTACAGTTGTTTTACCTCAAATACACTGCCCAACAGAAGAAAATAATATATTTATTTTAAAATAAAATAAGTAATTTATTTACCAGGTCTTTATGTACCAGGTTTACCAGATAATTTTGATCTCCAAATAGAAAATAAAAAATTAGTCTCGTCCCAAAGTACTATTCTTTCACATTTCCCATTTAGTATTCAAGCTTCTAGCTCCAAGGTCACCCATTTAAAAAAGAATATTTTCCTAGCCTACTTTCTTGTAGGCAAAACTTTAAATTTGACAGATGTCTAGGAGCAGTCTTGCAGCCATCATCTGTTGTATAGCTTCTTACCTTATTTTCTTGTTTTCTAGAGTGTAAATTCCTCCAAGATTTCCCTTTCTCTTACTGTTTGAGGAGTAGTATACATTTGAACAGCATGTTTATATGCAAGGAGAAAGTGTGACTGCAGTGACAGAAATGGGGGTTGCAAAGTTTTACTTATTTAAGAAATAGTAGTTGGTTTAATAGAGTAAGATTTTTTTTCTATGTTTTTTAGTGTCTGTCAGTGGGGCAAGTAGACCTGGATCTAATGTATATGAAACAAAGTTCTGTGGGAGTTCTGCAGGAATAAATGTATATAAGCTGTCAATGTTCTCAGAGTTAAGAAAAACAAATCTGTATAATAAATCAAAAAACAGTGCTTGGTGAATGACGACAGTGACTAATGTGCAGATATTTTGATTAATAGAATCTCACTCTATGTACACGTGCTCTTACACACATTCATGCACTTTTTTTTCGGCATGAGAAATGCTTTCCCATCTTTGCTCTCAGCCTGAACCATTGTGCATATGTTATACAGTCATCTATTTTTACCCTCTTGTCTATGGAGTTCACGGACATTATGAATGTGGGTAATAGAGTGAATACTCCTTATTTTAAGGTAAGGGTTGATGAGGTGTTTTAAATGTTCCTGATTGCATCCATCATGCAGATGAAAATGTCCGTTATAAATGCATATAATCAAATCTTACAGTCAAAAATCTAAATTGTTTGAACATGTAGAAGGTAGACCACTGTTTTACAAAGCTTTTTTTTTAACAGCTGGGATTTGTAATAAATATGATGGCCAGTGTATGATCAGATAATTTTATACTTTTAGTGAATAGTGAGATTCATTGAAGTTTAATGGTTAAAACAATATATTTTCTGCAAGGAAGATGGCTGTAAGGAACAATGAAATGTAGATTGATTTCCACAAAAGATGGTCTAGTTTTGAAATATATAAAACTTGTGAGTGATAATAAGAATAGTAGTATTGTTCAGACATAAAAATAAATAAATAAATATCCCTATGGAAAACTCCCAGTTATTGTTTAAAGTCATATCTTTTGAAGTATTACTGTATTCTCTCTTTATAAAAAAAATGAGATTTAAGATTCACTGACAACAATTGTTTTCTGTTTTTACTTTAGTTTTATACTTTTCTAATGTTGCTATTTACAGTAGACTCATTCCGTATTTATATTTGGTGTGACTGGAGGAAGAAGTCCCTTACAGTGAGTTTCAGGAAACCTGGTTAAGCTGAGTAGGGAAGTAATCCCCTGTATTTTCTGATGAGATAGGAAGATGATTTGTAAGGTTCCTCATTTCATCAAACAAGTTTTCCAAAATCTCTTAAGACTAAACTCTATGTCTATGTATCTATTTCTTGAAATCTTGCAATGTGACATCAGGTGCTTAAGTAAAATCGAGTTCTGAAGACATTTGGCATGTGATAAGTTTTTCCTTCTCATGAACTTTAAGGGACTGTCACTTCTTTCGTGTGAGAAGGATAATAGCAATTGACTCAGATGGTTGATATACTATTCCCAGTGCATTCTGCACAATATAATCAGCAACCTTTAGGGTAAGTATGAGTTCAGACTACCAATAATTCAGGTCCTCTCAGATATAACACTTCTCAGGCAAATCCAGAACAGATACTGTAAATTACAGAGATACTTAAGAGGAAGGGAGGCAGTGAGTAGGAGCATAAAGAGAACAGTCTGGCTTAATTTTGTATAACTTATCTGGAGTTATAAAAAATTATACTCTTCTCACTAGATAGTAATTTGTTGAAAGGAGCTTTAGCAGGGGAAGGAAAAATAGAGAGGCAGGCTGAAAGAACTCCGGTGCTCTCTATTTGGGAATGAACAATAATTTATTTATTTATTTGTTCTGTTTCTGTCTTTTCCTAGTCTTTTTTGTTCATTTGATTGAAACAGCTAGGGAGGTCAATGGACCCCATGATATATAGCTTGACTATGGTACCTTATATGTTTTGAAATAAAGCTGTTGTTTAGCAATATGGCCATAATTCATCAAATGGAAAAAAAAAAAATGTTCTCTGGTACTTGACTACTCATGCTTCTGAGCACCTTCATTTTCTGTTGAGCTGGTTTCAGGTCTAATATAATACCTTTCTTCTCAGAAGGTATGGCGTTTTCTCTTCATAGAAAGTGTGAAGACATATCTTACATCTTAGGTAGAAGCCGGTGCTGCAGTTTGGTTTGATCATGGAACTGGTTTAGGATCATCTCGGAAGAGCTTTTGCTCTACTGTACATTAGGAGAGATAACAGTCAAGTTCCCAATGTGATCATCAACCAGTTGTGTGAGAAATATTTAACATATCTTTCCAAAATGGACTGAATATCTTTTCTATTCTTCTCATTGAGCTGTATATGGTTAAATTTGTGTCTTGCCATAATTGTATTGTCATGGCATAGATCCTTTAACAACCTGGTGGTTCTGAATGCTTTTTGCTTTCTCAGTATCTACTAGGAAATTAACATTTGTTCTTTGTAAGCAGGTGTGAGACTACAAGTTATGAAGACTGTGGCCTCCATGTAAAGAATAGATTTATTCTTGAAAGAAATGACATGTTTGGTTCATGTTGGTATGAAGAACAGACGGGCAAGTAAAATAGCAGTGAATTTGAATGCAGATGCTTTTGTGGTAGTTCATTAACAATATTAATTTGTTAATGTAAAAATAACTAGGATTCTGTGCATTTCCTTTCCATGGAGATTAGGGTGAGCCTAATAGGGTAATCTGCAGCTACAGATCTCTATAACCTGCTGAATTTGTAGCTTCCATTCACGCAGAGGCTGTTAGCTTAATTCACACCATTGTGCATAAGAACGAGAGGCAGTCATGTTGTCAGGGCTTGCAGGTCACCAGAGCAGTGCTGAATCTTAAGGTACAGGCTGTTCCTCTTCCTTGAGTGTGAGAAGGAAAAGATCTCTGCTGTAGCCAAGGTGCCTTTGGAAATACATATTGTGGAGATCATGTTTGCTCCAGCCAAGCCCTGGTGATGCAGTCAATAAAAAGTGAATACAAGTCAAAAACAGCCTATAATAAGCTTCGGCTCAGTCCCAAAGAATAATTCACTGAAGAATGAGAAGGTCAGATGAATCTGAGGACATTTACCAAAACAGTGAGGTGTAACATAATTTTCCACCTGACCAGTGCTGTAGAGAAGAATGAAGAGCAACAGTTGCAGCACAAGTCCAGTGCAGTAGCTCATCTACTTTGGACCAGAAAACAGTACGGTGGGTTTCCAACAGATAAATTTTGCTTAAACAGAGAAATACAACAGCCACATCTCTTCATCATGTTAGGTAACAGAATGAAAGTTCAAACAGCAAAGTAGAGGTCTGTGACAATTTTCTCAGAATGATAAAATAGCAGCTGCTTTATGTGGTAGTAAAAACATTTTTTTTTTTTTTTAAAAAAACTTCCTAATTTAATTTCTTAATCAGTTATTCCTAATCTCAGTTTCTCCTTTAGGAAGGCTGCAAAACCAGGGATAACTTTATTCTGAAAATATCCTGAAGATGGCACAGTAGGCACATGCTCTTTTACAGTCTGCTTAATGTCATACTGTAAGATGAGAGAATTTTGCTAGAATATGAATCCTTTGGAGGAGCTCTTTAAAAACCAGAACGAGAAGAGAAACTTAAACCTTTTTAAGTGCAGTCTATCAATAAAACTATTTTACAAGTGGAACACAGCTGTTAATTTCATACTGCCTAGAAGATTAATATAAATGGGTGGGCAGAAAGGGACCTGTCATAGTCAGGTGTTATCAGCAAGAATTATTTTTTTTTTCTTATTTTTTCCTTTTTATCAACACATTTCCTTTGTAATTGTAAAACAGCTGATAACCTCATCTGTTATTTCCTGCATAACACATAATCTACATCTAAATGCCAATTTTTATGAGGCCCATTATGACTGTGGAAAAGAAAAGATTACTTGCACAATCTCTATTTTATTAAAATATAAGAAATATTATGGGACATTTTTATTAAAAAAAAAGAAAATACTCAGTGTCATGTTGTATTAGTGAATGAATAAATCTATATTATAGATGAATTAACCATAAATTCGCTCTCCCCAACATTCTTAGGTACGCTGCTAATATAGAGTTTATAAATCATGGGAGTAATTTCACAAATGTACTATAGCTAAGGGTGGTTCAACTGATATTCCATACTTGGTTTTTCAAAATATTTTTAACAGAGGCCCTGCACTGAAAGCTCACATGGAATCAAAGCTGTTGTATGGCAAGGGGGGGAAACTCCCTTTGTGGATTGTTACATGAGAGATAGAAAGAGTGTAGGATAAATGGTCTGTTCTAGAGGGGTAAAAGGTTGTCAGTGGAGACCCACAGGAGCCTTTACTGACACTTTTGGTCTTTCACTTGTCCATAAATGATGAAAAAAGGGAGAAGGAAGTAAGTTGACAAAGTTTGCTGGTGAAACTACAATAAAAATGAAAGGCAGTGCTGGATAGCTGCAGAAGAGTCCCCAAGTTTTCAGTGACTGAGCAGTGAAAGGATAGCTGAAGACCAATATGGGTATTTACATGCCCTATGATTTGCATGGGGAAAACTAACTGGAACTGTGTACTGTAATGTTTTATGTTAGCTATTACCACTCAGGAAGGAGGTATTGTCAGTATCTCCAGTAGTGTACAGATATTGTAAAACATTGTTTCCTGCCGTCATCTCCATTACAAGTTGATAACAAGCAAAATCAGGGCTACATACACAAAGGAAAAGGCCATCTGACAGAAGAGACTTCAACTTGAAGACAAATCTGGCATGTATGAAACATTTTCATAGTTGCCATCTACTGTGGCAGTTGTATGGACTCCTAGGGATGGAATTCATCTAAATTCATGGATACAAATATTAAGTGTCTAATTTAAATGCTTGTATTTAGTCTCCTTTTATTGCCAATATTGCCACGCTCTTTCACTGTGTGATTCATCCCATCCTGAGTAGATGTCTAAATAGATGAAATGTTCTTCATCTCTCTGTGATCAGTATAGAGAACCAAGACATACTGTAACTTTACTGTAACTCACACTTATACAGCTACAGTCAATGAAACGAATCTCATTCAAGTGTCTAAATTTCCTCTGCATATATACCTAGGCTCTGATTTTACCCAGAGGCCTGTTATAGTGTAGGCTCATAAACAGTTGTCTTTTTTTTTTTTTTTTCCTTCCACCTATTTATCTGCCTCCATGCTGAAAAATGCACTCCATTTACTTGTTCCCACCCGTATATTGTAAATCTCTGAGCCTTTCTGCATGCTCTCACAGCTGATTGAGACTATTCTGTTTGTCAGGTTAGTGAAGTGATTCCAGCCAAATCACATTCTTTGGGATGTGATAGCTAATTGTCTGTTTTATAACAGAATCATAGTAGCACTGCCCCAAACCTTAGGATGTGTGAAAGTGAGAAAGGATGAGAGGAGGAAGGAGAGAGAATGGGAACTTCTTCAGCTGGCTTCCTCACTGAAACCAGTGTACGGTAGGCTCTTGACTGCAATGAGCAGTGCTTAAGTGCCTTTCTGGTGCTTAATCCCAGCCAGGGCATTCTCAGTGGAGTCTCTTTTAATCTCTCCTCTAGGAGATTTTTCTCTTTGTGTAAATATTCATTGGAGCACTGACTGAAATGCTGGTTTCCCGGGAGAACGGAGTACCCACAAGACTGCATCATCCTTCTCACTCTGCAGGCTCATGAATTTATTTCTGTATTTTAAATGCAGTGAAACAGCTTCAGAAAAGGGGGCCAAGGGAATCCATTTACAGGGCATCCTCTTGCCCCAGGAAAAGGGGAATGTGGTTGTTTTTATCCATGTCAGTGATTTTAATGTATGATTTTTATAGCCTACATGAATGCTGTAACCACCAGACATCAAATGCTAGTGCGTATATTAAACCTATATCTAAAATTTTGGAAGAGAAATGGCTTAGGACATTAGGTCCAAAAAAGATTCCTGACAGTGAATGATAAAAAGGAGAACAGACTTATTCCACCAGATTTGTATTAGAGGATAGAATTTGTTCTTCCCCATAATCTTGGTGTTTCCTATAAACTGGTGTAAACAGCCCTCTTTTCAGTGCAAAGGTTTTGTTGAATCTCTCTCCACAAAGCCAATTCTCCCTCTGATTTATATTTTTCTCACCATGAGTGCCTGGTTGAAGGCTGTGAACTCTCCCAGGTTGCTGGAGCTGGAGAGGAAATGCCACTCAGTAGAAGAAATGCAGTGGACAGTAAGACTGTGAGACCCACACAAAGTCATGCTCCAAATGTGTGCTACTTCTCACAGGCTGTGAAAATAGGGCTTTTCCTCCTTTCTTTTTCACTGGCCACTTTGCATAGTCCTGCAGGCCATGATTCTCTTTATATTTTTTTAGAGCTTCAAATTGTTACCTTTGTTTATGGATATAAACTTAGTCCTCTTCAGGATACTTGTGTCAAGAATCAGGCTGCTTTGCAAGGCAAGTCTGGGAGCTGAGGGTGAGGGCTGGGAAGACAAGGATGCAACCCCGCAGTACCTGAACAGGGCAAGTGGAACAGTGTCAGTGATGGTGACCAGTACCAGCCACAGCATGCTGACCACCAGTCACGGCTGTAGGGATGGGGCTGCTCTGGCATCAGGCAGGGAATGGTTAGGATCAGCGAGGTACATGGATGGGCATGGACATACCATCAGCAAAGCTCAGGCAAGGACGAAGGGTGAGGGTCTTGGATTAAACACAGCTCCTAAGCAAAGGAGGGAGGGGCAGGTTCCTGTTTGTTTCCAAGAAAATGTTGATTGCTTTCACATTTTCTGCTCCATTATTAATTATTTTACCATCTCCACATTATTCTCTTCTGTTCTGTTTCCAGTTTTTCTTCTGTTCCTCTGAAGGTGACTGTAGTTAAGCTGTCTGCTTTTCATGGGAACTAACTACAACTGCCCATATGGACAATTAGGGCATTCCAGCTGTGTGTGGGGTGTGATTTCCAGCTGTGGGGTGGTAGTAAACTGTCAGGGGTGGCGATTTCTCAAACTGCTCCAGATACATTCACAGCATATGTCTATGCCCTAAGGATTTTCAGTTAACTAACTGTAGTATTTGCAGTATTTAGAGCATATATTATTTCAAATGTACAAAGTAAAAGACAATATTGCAGATTCTGAGGTAACTTAATCTTACTGTAAGCAAAACTGCCAAATATTTAAGGGCAACAGCTGTGGCTACTTTTGCTTGCAAGAATTTCTATTACCAGCTGAGAAGAGAAAAAACAAAATATTATGGAAAATTATACAGTTCTATAGCACACTTCCTGAATCTACTTAAATTCTTCTGCTCAATTTTCCTAATCAATCAAGTTTGTTAATAGTGCTGTTAAGATTTACAGTATAAACTGAGTACAATGCAATTCTGGCAGACTTGTCAAGTTTTCCTGACAATTACTGTGTGTTAATACTAAAAATTTTGCATTAATTTTTATAAGTTTTATACCTCTATAGGTTAATCTTGTGGCACATTCCTTGTTGGATATATTTTCCCTGGAAAAAAGTTCATGTATAGGACGTAACTGTAATAAAATGCATATAACAGCCTGTCTCTTACAGAAATCTTGTGCAGTACCCTATAAAATGAATATACTGCTACTAAGATATAAATAACAAGTCCCAGTCAGCTGTGGAAACTGATTTGGTAGAACAGAGTGCTGTTCTGCACACCTGCGACTGCACAAGATTCAGAGCTCTGGAGGATGAGAACAGCAGCATGCAAATGCATAAGGCACTTGGTAGCGGCACTTCTGCCATGATGAAATTGCATGTGTCATGTAGGGCAACTAGCAGTGCTAAGTGTCTGTGAAATAAGGCCCCTGATTTAGGGTCCTAAATATAGTTTTTGTGACTTGCTTCAGGCTCTTAATTTTGACTATTTTGACTTAGCTACTTGCAGTACCATAGTTTATCATTTCTGGTGAAACGTTCAGCCAACTTACAGGAGTTCATGCAAAAAGAATTGTTACAGAAATTCTGATAGACCCAAAACTGTCACACACATGCATTTTACAGAGGTATTATTATCAAGAATTCTCAAGGGAAATCATAATTACCTTGCCTTCTTCCACCGTCTGAAGTTTTTCATACAGTTAGAAAAAACGTGGCTGCAGAATCATTCATTTGAACTAAGCAAGCAACTGTAATGATTTTACATATTTTGTTGCTATATGATAAAATGGATTTGTTTGATAGCTTCGGCACAGTAATATTCAAAAGGATTTAACTACTGATGTTTTCAAAATACCATCTTCTGCTGGTTCTTTTATTGTTTCAAAATATTTTTATATGGAATAGTAATAATAATAATAATAATTCATGCATGTGATTCCTTTCAATTCTGGATCTCAGAGTACATGCATTAATAAATTAAGCCTCATAGCAGCTCTGTAATTTAGAGGGTTTTTATCCATGTTTGACAGATGGGTAAACAGAGGTACTGAGAATTATAGATGCATTTGCAAAGGTGTGATTAGACTGCACAGGAGAGAATATGAATGCAGTATTCTGGGTACTCCAGATCTATAGAGAGTTTTCAAGAATAGGAGATATGGTCTTTTGAAAATGTGGTCCTCCTCAGGGTATGTAGGCAAGTCAGCATGGCACTGCACTGCTCTTTCAAATGTATTGATTTGACTCTGTGCTCTCTCCACTGCTGTTCTTTTTGTGTTATAGATTGGTGTTCTGAAACCCAGCTTAGCAGCAGACTGATATTTCAGTGCTCCACTACAAGCTCATCCTCATACTTGGATACATGCAAATGATAATTTTGTTATCATGAATAATTCCTACAGTGCCAATAACACTGCAAACATGCACAAAGCAAATGACAATTGCTTGCATGCTTTCTGTCACTAATTGGAGTGGTAACAAAAGAGTGAGGTATTCCTGTCCCAGTTTGGGTGGATACCAGCTCTGGAGACAGAAGTAGCTCCTGTTTTGTGCCAAGCAACATATGCAAGCCAGCTCACACTTCAGGCAACACACATGTGCAGCTGAAGATGTGCACACTGAAGAATGGGAACACCTGCTCTATTCTAGGTCAGGGCTGTTCCTGCTCATGCAAGTAGGAATGGACAGCTTGGACACTGCAAGTTTTCTGGTCTGTGCAGGTTTGGCATGTTTCCCAGGGGAAAGAAATTTTGTTCACCTTCATGTTTGATATCTGCAGCAACTCAATGACTCTTGAAAATTATTTAGTAAAGGCGAACACATCAGCATTAAGGCACCATTAAGTCCTATGACATCTTTCATCTAAAAATCCTGGTATCAATCCTCAAGTGCTACAAGTCAAATCAGAGACCAAGCAACATTTTTTTTTTAGCTTCAGAGATACTCTCCTTGGCTGTTTGCAGATATAAGGAAAACCATTCTATTCTTTTGTTCTTTTTCCATACAGAACTAGGACTCTATTTAAAAAGTTGAAAAGTAGAACATGCATTCAAAACCAAATGTTCTTTAGTCTTTGATAAAATATTAATTACTATCCATCTGAGGTAGACAGAAATGATTGAATCTAACAACACTTGTCACTTAGTGTTTGTCTTAATCTCAGAGTTTGAACCTCTCATTTTAATGTCTCTTTTGAAGCAAATAAGTTTTAGTATATTAGAAATACAGAATTATTTACTGCAATTGTTCTGTGGATGACTAAGAGCTTCTTAAAAAAAAATCATTTTAAGTGATTAACATTTACTTCAATATTCATTTTGTTCTTAAGGGTCCATTGAAATAAGTGGAGGAAAAAGTGCTGTAAATAAATTTCCATCCATACGTTACATGCAAATTTCTATCATAAAAAGAGCTCTGCAGATCTTCTGTAATGTAGTATGCTAAAATCAGCTATGAATGTGTGAGAGAGAAATAAATTTATAGGACAGTAGAGACTGTTCATGTTCTTACCGGACTGTAATATCTTACTGGACTGTAATACCAAATATTTATGTTTACTGTTTTGTTTGTTTCTTTTATTTTTTAACTCTGTGAATTAGCACTATCTTGGGAAAAAAAAAAAAAAAAAAAAAAGGTGTCTTTAAATCTCATTGGTCCCATTGACCTTAAGAAACCTGTCATGACATTTCCTAAGGATACAAATAAAAACTCAGAAATTTGAGCATAGTAAGCTTGAAAAAGATGATCTAATAATTACTTTAATATAAAATAATGTGATTTAAGTTTAAATCTCATAGTATTTTTTCTTTCCCACAAAGACCCACATCCTGAAGGCCTATCTTTATTTTAGAATTACAGACATTTAAAAAATCCTCTAAATGACATTTCTAAATACTTTAGTTGCAAAAACAAAAAAACGACAAGCTTTATAACATGAAGATTGAGGTTCAAAATCTGAAGGCAAACAAGTTCTAAATATGTCTTTTAAAATATTTTGCATATTTTACTTGATATTATGATTGTGAAGACATGGGTCTTTTTGGATTTATAATTTTTTCAATTCACAAAGGGGGCTTTTAAAAAAGATGGAGAACAACTTTTGGTCTGTGTAGGGGGAGTTGGAACTAGATAATCATAGAATCATAGAATGGCTTGGGTTGGATGGGACCTTTAAGATCATGTATATGATCTTTGGATGGGGCCTTAAATATCATCTGTAGATGCCCCAGGGATGAGGAATCCACAACTTCCCTAGACAACCTGCTTCAGTGCCTCATCACCCTTAAACTCAAGAATTTCTTCCTAATGCCTAATCTAAATCTATCCTCTTTTAGCTTAAGACTGTTCCCCCTTGTCCTATCATTATATATCTGAGTAGAGTCCCTCTCCATCCTTTTTATAAGACCCCTTTAGGTCTTGAAAGGCTGCAATGAGGTCTCCCCCCAAGCCATTCTATGATTCTATGATTAACCGCTTTAATATTTTTGTCTTCATTTTCCACATCCCAGGGTTTACAGTAGGAAGTACAAACTACTTGCTCTGGCTTTATGCTGTTCAAGGACTCCCTGCTCTGAGAAACTCTTAGCTGCTTGTTCAAGGCATTGTTAAGTGCCCATTGTGCTACTGGAGTTAAAACACATTTAATTAAGGCTGAGGCTCTTGCCCATTGTTTTTATTTAAATAAATATTTAGGCTATTGATTAGCTGAATTGGCTCTTCTACATTTCCTTATTTAGAAGACCTCTTCGCATTTCTTTGGTGTATGGGATTTTTTTTTTCCCCCATAGACCTGCTGTTCATAAGAGTAAACACATTAATGATGTCTCAGAAAGGCTTATGAGGAACACAAATAGTATGAAAATGAACTCAGAAGAAGAGAAACATAGTATTTGTACTCACATTAGTTAAAATATGTAGTATTTTCAAGGCTACATTATAATAACTCATAATAAGAACAATATAAAGCTTAAGTATTTAAATAATTAACTGATGTCTGAACTCCAGGTTAGAAAACCATGAGTTTTTTTTTTTTTTTTTAAAGTTAGATCTGATTTATCCAATTATTAATTGATAGATTACAAGACTTGCCTCACATTCTTAGGAAGCTTATATAAATAAATATATGTAAGCATGCACATACATACATCCATATATAAAATGTAGTCCCTGCCCCCTCAGAACAAACTAACCAACTAAAAACATGAAAAACCTTCAGGGAGGTTATGCTAAAGCTTTATTTTACATGTGCAGTAGTAAATTTCTTTACAATTAAGTGAGAAATAAAGTTTTAGGACTACTTTACTGCATCCAGAGCACTGAGTTACAGAACTGTCATTTCCAATTCTTTTTTCCCTTTGCTTTTCTGCACTGTCTGGTTGATGGATAGATAACAACAATGAGCTATTTAGCCACCTTCTTCCAGTGCTTTTCCCAGTGCATTCCCTTGTCATTAACATCCCACACTTGAGAGCAGGCTCTTTTCATTGTTTGCCTTTTTAGTGTTTGAATGAAACAGAATTACTACACTTTCAAGTGAGTTTATGAAAACTGCTTTGGTGTCAGTGAACAGATAAGAAGTTTCTCTGTTCTGCTCTTGACAAGTTGGTCTTATTCTCGTACACTGATTTTATTGGAAGTGGTGCCAGCTGGTGAGGATGCATCCTTCTTAAGTGTATCTTAATTCTTGGATTATTTTTTTAGGTATCTCAGTACCCTTCACCTTACAACTCTAGCTGATCTTTTACATTTTAATTGGCTGCTTTTCCTGTGAGTCCTAGCAGCTCTTACAGCTACACTACAAAATATTGGTGGATAATAAACTGTTTTTTTAATTCTTGAGCCATTTTTGTCCACCCATCAATTATTTCATCTTGCCATTCCTTGCTTTTCTTTAGAAGTTTTACTATTTTTTCCCATTTTCTAGTATTTTTACTGTACTACCATGTTACATGACAACTGAGACCATACCTTCCGTCATTTCCAGTTGTTTGTCTTTGTTATTCGTCCTTCATGTCCAAGCTATCTACAGAGTCATTCTATCTGAAGTAGTTCTGAAGATATTTTTTTTAATTAGTTGAGGCAGCTAAAATTTTCCTAAGCTTCAACAATTTTCTCATCAGCTGTAACCTCTTTGGTATCTCTCATTCCATGTCATCTCATACTTTCCCTACCCCTTTCTAGCATTTCATTTATATTACTGTTGTTAAAACATAGCCCATTGTTTTCATATTGCTCTTTGAATCCTCATTTTTGCCACTCTAATAGATACATATATTTTTTTCATTATTAAGACGTTAAGAAATTAGATCTCTCTTCATTCAGCATTGCCAAAAAAAAAAGCATACTATATATTTTTTATTTTTTTTTCCATCTATTCTGCTTTGCCAATAGCGGTTGCCTTTTTTTTTTTTCCTTAAATTTCATTTTGTACTTTTTATAACATTTCCTAATATTCCCTAGGTTTTTTTTTTTTTTTTTTTTTTTTTTTTTAATCAGTCTAACTCCCCTGTTTATTTCACCTATCATCCTTCACGTATCTGCAGAAAAGTTTTAAATATCTAGGAGATAATTTTATGTCTACATAACAACATAACTACAGTCCAATCAATACTGTCAGATATCAACCTTTGAAGAGTAGTTGCATCAGTCAGACTGTGTCCTTATTCTACCATTAATCCGCAGTTATGGAGTAGAAGAGCTCCTACTTTCTATTTCAGGAAAGGATTAGGAACATCTATGTATGCAAATATGTTCAGGGCAATGAATGAACAGAAATGAGAGAGAATAAATTCTGAAATTCTCTCCAAGTATATTCCCTTTTTCTAAAATACCATTTGTTTAGTTCCAAACTCCATATTTTCCTTAAATATAATGCATGAATCCAAATGCAAATCTTTTCCAGGTAACTCACAGAATGCCAGTATTTGACTTTGTGTACAGTGCTTTTTCTTTAGCTTTCTTGTGGTCATGGAGTGTCAGGTATTGTACATTACAGTAAAGGTACATATAAAAAATCCATTTCCTTCTCTAATAAGTGGACTGATTTCTAGGACTACAGACCTTTCTCTAAGTTCATATTCCTTGCATTTTTGAACATGACTGAGCCTTAAAACTTCAAATCTGAAGGGGAAATCTTTATATTCATTATTAGTATGCTTAACACTATGGCAGATTTGGACAATCACATGCAGAAAGTTTCTTTTAAACAAGAGTAGACATATAAAGAGCAGGACAGGAGAGGAAAATAATGCTGACATGCATCCTTGAACACAACTATAGCTGATTACAGTGTATTTGAATAAAAGTGTTGTATCCTTGGAGAAGATAAAGTATGGAAATAAACAGAAACCCTTAGCACTATAGGTCACTAAACACAACCACTTCAAAGGGTCTGTAAACTGTGCTCTATTTTTTTTTTTTTAATTCTTTTTATTAACAGAACAATTAATTTAAGTTACTACGCTTATAATCCTCGGGATATAGTAGTAGATTAGTAGGCCCCGTTTATAAATGGGGAAGGTGGGGGCAATGCAGGTGCTCAGATGAGACCACCCCTCATGATGCAGCAGCCTGTACCTTCCTGATGACTGATAAGTAGGAGAAAAAGATGTATCTTTTATTTCACTTTTGCTCCAACTTTGTAATCCAAGAATGGTATAAGGAAACTAGGTAGGTTTTCAGACAGGTTGGTGTTTATGTCCTTGTGGGAGAGGATAACTTGGAAAAAAAATCCTTTAGAAAACTAAGCTTTAATTCAGAGTCGAAGGAATAAGTGAAATTGCAGAGAAATAGCCAGATTATAATGCATCCTGATAGCTTGAACCTTAACAGCAATATCTTTTTCAGAGACCTTCTGTCTTTGATGAGAAATTTTTCACAAGACTTATCAGGACCAAAAAAAACTTGCAGAAGTTCTCAACCATCAAGAAATGAAAGAACTGTTGGATATCTGGCTTTGGATTTGTTGGAAAAACTAGCATATGTGTGGTTAGTATGGTTGTTTTAAATGTCTTTCTCTAAACATTTTCATAGCTATCTGTCATTATCTTTCATTTCTTATAACATGAAGTTTCTGTGAGACAGAATGGTATTATCACAAGAAAAAGTGTGGAGAAGGATTGGGCCAGGAAGAGAAGTTTGGATCACTCTTGTGGGGATAGAAGGATGCAGGCAACAAATGTCTTGTTTCCCAAAGAATGTGTTGTCTTGCAAAACCTATATGGTAATTTAGGAGTCACATGCAATTCCCTGGGTACTAATAAGTACCTGAGAATCTCACTGACCATCCTGTTTCACAGCTGTTAAATTATTGCCACTGTCAACTACTCTTTTAGCTGGAGTAACACAAAATTTTCTCATATTTTTCATACCATGTAATAGAACGTTTTTTTTTTTTTTTTTTTTTTAATTAGAATTGTAGATATTTTCAGTTAAAAGAACCCTCATAGAGAGTTTTATTATTGTCAAGATAGAAAATCATGTCATAGTCAGGACTCTTAAGAATCCACTTTACTTTTCTAATCCGAGTTTTGTCTTCTGCGTACACTACAGGTTTTAATTGTATAGTGTATACATTTTTAATAAAGAGTTCAAGTCTTTATATAAGAGTAAAGAAATATGCATTGAAGGATACTATTGTCTATAGACACCAAATCAGTAGACCTTGTTGACCTTAATTTCTTTGCTCTTCAGTTCTCTATGGTCTTGCAAGAGTGTTGTGAACACTGGTTAATTAATATTTTTAATTGTTTAGGTACTGTGGTGATGAGCACCAGAGAGAAACTCAAGAGGAAATTAAAAATTCTGTCTTGAGAGAAGGGTTTGAATAGTGTGCAGTAAATAAGGCCTCGGGTCACACATTGAAAAATGAGGAGAAAACAAAATATTGAGTAGTTGCTCATTATGTGAACATTCAGTGCACTGAATGAAGCAGAGGTCCTGTGAAAGAGAAAAGTGATTGCATAATTAAATTTTGTCATGATGCTTATGCACAAATAGGGCTGAATGAAGAATGCACAGGGAACTTAAAGATGAGCGTTTCTTAACATTTGAAAGCTTTCCTCAATAGTCTTATGGTGTTTCAAAATAATTATTTGGACTCTGTTGGATTTTATTTGTGCATTTGTTTTATGTGTGTGTGCAAAAGGAATTTCCCATTGCTTTGAAATGAATGAACTTTTAAGAGCTGACATGACGCATCCTGAATGAAAATTCAGTCTTATATCTGGCCTTTTCAAGGAGAATTTGAAACATAAATAATAAGGTGAAGAACACATTCTGTGTCTTTCAGAATAGTTCACACCTTTTTCCTTGAGCTTGTTTGAGATCAACACTTGAAAATTCCAGGACACGGTTGCAAGGAAAATGACTTTTCTTCAAATTATTCTTACAATATTTTTTCTACATCTCTTTGTGGCTGATGGATTGATCTGACTACACTCTGAAAATGCCAATCTAGAAAGAGCTGTTCCCTGTCAAAGATTACCTTTCAAGTAAAAATTTAGGTGTAATGACATAAAAAAATGTACACTTCAAAGAAAATTAATTTGAAGACAACCAGCTAGAATTCATTTTTTATCAGACTATAAAGGATTTATAATGTATAGTCACACCCACATTTGTGGTACCAGCTTAATAAATTTCTGGACACTGCAGGAAATATAGCTTTTTTCCTGGGGAGGAGAAAAAAAAAAAATGACAATATAGTTACTGGATGCTCTGTCACTAGATCTATAGGAGAGGTTATCAGATAACTTATTTGAAAACACGATGAAGAAGTGAATATAAGTTTTTAAGCTTTCATTTGACAATAGACATTTTAAAGGAACTTGGAAGTTGTGGAGTGGTCAGGCAGAGTCCAGCAAACTTGAGCTGGGATTTTAAAGTACAACTCTAATTCTGGAGCAGGCCTCTTCATTGAGGAAAAATGTATGCTCAGGTTTTAGGTGAAAAAAAAAAGTGAGCAATGCCATTTAATCATATGTAAAGAACTGAAGATAAAAGCTAAGAATAGTTTGAGTTTCTTTATATTTCTGAAATGATAGATAATAAGAAATACTTGATAAACAACATGAGAATGGAAATATATATAACATTTATATATATACTTCATATATATACTTGATATATAACATGAGATCATGGAATCTTTCTAAATTTGTGTCAAGCTTTAGTGTAACATCTTGTCTTAAATAGGTAACCAGATTTTATATTATATGCTGTAAGCCAGCACACACATTTTGTTGGCTACTCCAGAGAAGAATTTAGAGTATTTGTTTTTGTCTTGAAGAATCATGGCCACAAAAAGTAAAAAACTAAGCTGTAATAAAATGAGCATACCTATTCAGTAGTTCTAGATATTAGAATCTGTTCTGAAAAATAATAGGTCTTATCCCACCTTTCATATTAATATTTCTTGACTTAGTTTTCCTGACTAAGGTTTTTGTACTTGATATTTCTCTTTTGGCAATATATTTAACATATTTTTACAATAGTTTTTCCAAAGAATACACTGAAAAAATTATTCAGCTATCTTTCAATGTAAAACTGTCCTACTAAGATTACTTGTGATTTGGCAATCAGCTTCACTGCATAGCATTTCATAGAGCTATACAGTTTCTTCTTTGTTCATAATGTTGTTTCACAAATCAGAAAATAAATTTTTATGCTTGGTGATTTGAAAATATTATCTACCTTAAAAATGGAGCTATTTTCTTCCCAGGGAATCTAACAAACTACACAGAACAGCAGACTGTACCTTCAGTAATACTTTTTACTGTGTTTCAAGAACAGATCTGAATGTGTGGGCATTTCTGTCACATATTATTACTGGGGAGCAACTGGATTTTCTAGATTATTTTGGCAGTAACAGTAACAATGGCTATATCTCTTTTGATGTTTTCTCCCAGATAGTTTATTTTTATCTTGACATTTTGCCCATCCTGTGAATTTCATCATGGGGAAGAAACAGCAGTTTGTCTCAGATCAGTTCAATTTCAATCTCTAGGTGACAAGTTGATATTTCTTTCCTCTTGAAGAAGCTTTTAATATGATGTGTTAAATGTCAAGGAAACTTTTCAATATATATTGAACTTTACTAACCTTATTTCTCTTAATATTAATGACATATTGACATCATGTTTTGAAAAATGAACACTTCTCACAGATGTCAGGATCCTATACCTACATTATTCCTACAGGAATCCCATATTCCAGTTGTTATTTTTCAGAATTGTAGACTTTTACAGTGACTTTTTTTAACAGTGACTTTTACAAACATTTAAAATTGGACTTCATATGTTGACGCTGCTAAACTAATGGATAAGAGATCATAATTTTGTTTAATACATTTGTAAATTAGCTTTGAAAAATAATTTTAAATTTGAATCTGAGATTTCTGAAGGTCTGTTATGCTGATTTATTGATCTTATAAGTTCAGGTGTCTAAGTACAGGTATCCTATAACTGCTATTACAAGTGAGAAGAAAGTGGAATTTTTATCCTGGAAAACAGCAAGTGAATGTACTAGAGTCAGTCTCCTGGTTCATAATAAGCAGTGCTGAAGACTCATAGGAGAAAATAAGAAGACATTCAAAAAGGACAGATGGCAATTTCTTACTCAAAGCTCACCCTAAAATAGTCCTAGGTCTTGACTGAGTTTCCTGAATATTTACATCAAAAACCATTTGCTGTGCCAAAGGCTGAGATGCCTGTTATCAGGTGGAAAAATGCAGAGGGAGAACCCAGAGCCCTTATGCAGCTATATTTGGCATGTAGTCAGAATACCCAAGGACACCTGCAAAAGTACTATCAACCTGCAGTTAGATAACCAAGATGAATCCCTGATGACTGTCAGTGGAATAATATTTTCTGGGCCTGTGTATTCTACTGACTGTAATGAAATGTTAGTCCCTTAGCTCAAATGTGGGTGCCTCTATGTAGATGCTTAGGTTGTCTTAATACACAACTGAAATGTAGCCATAATGTTTCTTTCCAGAGCAGATTGTTAAAATACTATATTTTTAGCTTCTAATCATCTTTCTGGTTTGTTGCATGTTCACAGAATCACAGAATCATCTAGGTTGGAAGAGACCTCCAAGATCACAGAGTCCAGCTTCTGACCTAACACTAACAAGTCCTCCACTAAACCATATCACTAAGCTCTACATCTAAATGTCTTTTAAAGACCTTTTTAAAAACCACTTCCCTGGGCAGCTTATTCCAAAGCCTAACAACTTCAGGAAAGAAGTTCTTCCTAATATCCAACCTAAACCTCCCCTGGCACAGCTTTAGCCCATTTCCCCTTGTCCTGTCACCAGGCTTCTTTAAGGTACCTGTAGCTACAGCCTCCTTTAAGGTACCTGTAGAGTGTGATAAGTTCGCCCCTGAGCCTCCTCTTTTCCAGACTGAACAATCCCAGCTCCCTCAGCTGCTCCTTGTAAGACTTGTTCTCCAGACCCCTCACCAGCTTCGTTGCCCTTTTCTGGACTCGCTCGAGCACCTTGATGTCCTTCTTGTAGCGGGAGTCACCCAAAACTGAAGGCAGTACTTCAGTACTTCAGGTGCGGCCTCATCAGAACTAAGTACAGGGTGACAATCACTTCCCTGGACCTGCTGGCCACACTGTTTCTTATGCAAGCCAGGATGCTGTTTGTCTTCTTGGCCACCTGAGCACACTGCTGGCTCATATTCAGCCAACTGTTCATTATACATTTGCGTATTCTTCTGGACAAATAAAAATAAAAACATTCAATATCATCCTATTTGGACAATATTCTAATGAACATGTAAATGGAAGCAGTTATACTTTGACCACATTAAATTGAAGCTCAGGATGAATGTTTAAAAAACTGAATGTTTACAAGGTTTTGTCATTCTCTATTTTTGGCTCAAAATTCATTGCTTTTCTGAGACCTCTCAAAGTTACCATTCAAAGTTACTTGATAATGAAGTTACAAGAAAACAGAATTGGTTAAAATTTGATGGTTTTAATCTCAAACACCTGTAACACTTGGCAAGAAATGTGGTGATACTCAAATTTCAGTTTCTGACTTATCATTACAGTTCTGTCTCAAGATTTAGATAAGTTGTCAAAATATGTAAACCATAGAACATACACGTAGAACTTAAAATGTTGTCTTTTGTTAACCACTTACTTTCTTGTTCCTTGTTTCTCTTTTTGTCTTTGCTGAATTTGCTGAATAAATTGCCTGAGATTTTGCATTGACTGTATTATACTGAAAGAGAAGTCTAGGTATTGAACCTGAATTCTGCTGTATAGTTTTGTGCAGATCTTACTTTCCCTTTAATAGAAGATAATATGGTGTTAAATGCAGTCTATGTCCAAAACAAGCAAATATGTAATCTCTATGACAAGAAAATATAATTTAATAAAATTATAGTGTTTTGAATATATTTGTGAGGCTCTTAAATTACAGAGACACAAACAGCTACAAATAATTCAGTAATTTTTTATTTTCATTACTAAAAAAGTAAAAAAGAAAAACTCCTGAGCATACCAGCAATACATCCAGAGTTATATTTATTTAGATGTTATTTATTATTATTATTTTTTTTAACAGGCAAAAAATCATTAAGAGAGAAAAAACTTATTTAATTCCCATGGGAAATCTGAAACACATTATAAATATATTACACCTGTCTGAAGAAAAGCAGATCCTGCTCCCTTTTACAGTGTATTTTACTTGCTTAGAGTGCTAAAAGCATTTGTATGGAAGGAAAGGGATCAGAGTTAGCAGCAATGTGCAAAATCCATTTATTTATTTACTTATTTATTGTGAGCTATTCAGAAAGATCTATCTTGTGTCTGGAAGTCTTCATGAATATTAAAAGTTTAATGTAAGGATAAATATTCTTAGTAGAAAATGTCATGATTGCCCAAGGCCACAGCGTTCCATATCAGTACCACAGATAGGCTTGGTTAGATCTCAAATCCCATACCATGAAGAGTAATGTAAAGTAATCAGATGTCTTAGGCTGCCCTTTGAGAAAACTACAATAAAATACAATAAACAATTTGTCATTATTATTCACAATTGTTATTGTAACAAAATCAAGGGAAGTATTTATTCATGGATAAGCAAAGAAGGGTCAGGATTGATGCATGAGCTGCCCTGTCCTGGTCCTGAGAGGAAGGAGCATGGGAAGGCTTTGAAAAAGCTGTGAGGTCTCTAAGCTGTGTATAGACTGCAAGAGCCAGGAGCACCTCTTGCTTCCCATGGTTTCACATCACATTCTTGCCTCTGTTGATTTTGGGCCGTACTGCAGAGCACATCTGCTGAACAAATTACACATAACCTCAGAGATGTAAAGACTATAATGTGAGGAAGGAAGAAAACATGATCACTGAATGTTGGCTGCAAGGTCACCACCAGTCCTAGAGCTGGGTGAATTGTCCCTCATGGACAATACTACTACTATCACTTCACTTTGCACATAGAAAGGGAATTTTAATGCTCTGAGTATATTTTAGTTTTCTGCAGAGAATTATAAGCTTCCACTAATGTAGTACCATGTCCATAGAGACACGTGGGCTGCATAATGTGCACTAGGGAAAAAAAAAAAGGAGAAGAAAAAAAAAAGGAGAAGCCTGGCCTCCCTCCAGCATAACATAAAGGCAGTGCTGGAGTTCTTCAGTTGCAGAACTGAATTCTTGGGGCCAACTGGAATTAAGGAGTTCAATGTTTTATTAGCAATTAGATGTCAAATTCTGATCTCAGTTACACTAGTTATAAAGTGGAACAACAACACAGAATTCACAAAAGGTAGTGTGGATGCATGTGAATGCATCAGGGGATAGTATCTGGCTTTCTATTCATATATAAACAAATTATTTGCTCAGCTTTCAAGAAATAAAGGCTTCATTTAGCAATGTACCAATTTTTGTTGCTGTTGTTGTTTTTGCCATTGAACTGTATCCTTTAAATATTCAGAAAAAAATCTGTGGCTATACATAATCTTGCAAACTGGATAAACCATTCTGTTCCTTGGTGCTCCATTTAATGTGAGAATGATGGAGGGGAAGACATTGTTAATTTTAATAAAATTAACTTTGCAGCGGTGTTTCAATGCTTTATAATAAGTTTATATGATGCCCCAAGGGCAGCTGCATTTGTACTGAAGTATCTTGATCACAGTTTTGTTAGGGTAGAATCACTTGGCTTTATTTTCCTTTTTTTTTCTTAATAGCCTGAACTCAAGCTGTTTTGTAGCAGCCCTGTGATACAAATAGATGCACTCTTGGGGCACTGATTACAATTTGTATGTTTTAGAAATAAGTTCCTATAATCATTTTGGCACAAGAATACCTCTAAACAATTGGTATCTGTGCAATTTTCAAATCAAGGTGTAAACAGAAAACATTCTGGAGCACAGATAACTTATATTCTTCTTAAAATACTATTTATGCATACTAATTAGTTGTAACCATGGGAAGCAGTATTAACAGTATACTTTTCATTTTAAACCAGGCTCTCTTGTGCTCCACTTGATTAATTGTCACAGAGTGTAATTTTATCATAGTTAAAACTAATTCAAGCCCATTTCCCTGTAGTAATATATATATTTTTTCAGTTTGGAGAAATTAATATTCCTCAAAAACTAATTAATGATCTCCAAAGAATCATTTACATAAAGGATGTTAGAGTTTTACAGCAATTATACATTGTATGCAACTCATTAAAAGGTCCATTTTCATTACTGGATTTAGTGATGAGGTGACAGGCGTAACCACTCCAAATGGCCAGGCAAAATGCAAAGACTGGGAAATCCTTCAATCTAAAGCCATCAATGTACCCAGATTATTTCTCCATCATGAAATTTTGAGGAAAAAATGGCTCTGAAATTAACAGTAAGGTCCTTTGAAGGTTACTTCTTGTCTGATAAAAAGTGTAGTATATTCCATTCAAAAGAGGTTGCTTCTGATGATATGCTGAGGGCCCCTGTGTGCGGCCTGGATTATGTTAATCCATCCTCACTGTATATATACCATCAATGGTTGCTTGAGGTTAGAGAGACCTACTGAAACACAAGATGCTATGCAAGTGTGAGAAAAGGTGGCAGGCAGCCACTGATGGGCTATAGGACAATGAGACTTGATCATAAGCATGAATAGGGAGAAATTAGAAGCACCTTTCTTTTATCATTTTTAAGTGACAGGTTGCATAAAAATTTGGCTCAGAAATGGACCTATCGTTCTGCTACACAGAGAGTGACTGTGCATAACAAAATTTAATCTGTTTCATTTGTCTGAGACATTGTTAAAGCCCACCAGGCTAGCTGTGCACAAAGGCAGCATAATTCATGGCAGACAGAAGATCCATTCATTATTCCTGCCATAATTACAGCAAGAGGATTATTGATAAATCAAACAGAAATAATAATACTTTTGAAAAAAAATGCAATGTTTGTGGCTTTCTAACAAAGCAGGAGGATACTGTATGTAAAATCAATCTTCCCAATCTCACATTTGTTGGAACTTCTTAGACACAGAACAAAAATATTCTCACCTTTTCCCTGCATTTCAGGTATGTATTTTATCTCAGGCAATTTTAATATATAAAGAGCCAGATATTAGAGCTCGAAACATGCATTTTCTCTCTTTCACCCCCACATTCCCCAATAAATCAGTGTTAATAATATCTGAGGTCCTAATCCAGCAAAACACTCAAGCACATACTTAACCTTAAACACATGAGTAGTCTCATTATAATCAGTGAGACTCCTCATGCTTTAAAGTTAAGCTCATTTTTAAGTGCTTTGTTGAATCATAGCCAAAATGAAGTAGTACAAACCAAGGTGTTTTCTGCATTGAAATACAAGTACAAAGACATGGCATTAACACCGTGGCTTACACTGATGAAAGAAGCACTCCTGAAAGTGTGAATTACGAGAGCACTATTAATTCACCCTCATGGGCCTTTCGTCTAGCAATGCATGCTCTGCATATGGGAGTTTCAAGGCTGGATGTATTTAGAAGTGCTAAGCACAAGCAAATAGAAAAATAATTATGCTGGGAATCACTCATGATTCCTCAGTCCACTACAATTTCTAACATATCTAATTATACCTGTCTCTATTGTTATTGTGTCCTCACTATTTTTCTGTGTTTTAAATCCCAGGGAATGTGATTCCACCAGACAGGTAATATCACAGTGTTATTTGTACAGTGGGTCCCTAGCAGTGTTTGGGCTCACAATGACAGAATAGGTACTAAATAACAACAATCTTTTATGGGGTACTGGAAAGAGAGTATTGAGATGATATAACCAGGTCTTTGTGATGTTTTTCTTTTGTTGTTGTTGGTTTTTCTTTGTTATTGTTAGTTTTTGGAAAAAAACATTTTTTTTCAGATTCCCAGAGAGGTGTTCAAGTTGTGCAAATTTGCTCCAAGCAGCATGAAATGAACATAAATATATCATAAATATATATTTTTTTTCTTTTTTTTTCTTTTTTTTTTTTTTTTAAATCTCACATTAAATAATTTTTATTTTCCTTTTTCTTTTTATATTTAAAAAGATGCATCTAATGTGCAGTCCACTTTGGAGTAAAACTTAGCCTAATGGTAATCCTACTGGAATATTAATATTTTACAAGTGTGATCTAAGGCTAATTTGTATCTGCATATAAAATGAAGTCAATTAAAGAAGGAGGGAGGAAGGAGGATCTGATGTGTCCTTTCTCCTATTATTCTTGATTAATTTGGATAACTGTTGAAGACTAATTATTTTCTATACTAGGATATTTGAGGTAACATTTCATCCTTCTGTGTATATTCAGTTATAACTTAATTCTGCCTAAAACTGAATAGTAACTGTAAAGTTTGTATACTTCTTGTTTATCATCATCCAAAATGTTTTCTCTCCCTCTGGTGATCATTTAACTATGCTGTGGCTATTTTTGCAACAGATTAGTTAAAACTAAAACAGAAACATTATTATTAACTAAATTGTTGTGAACAGTCCAAAAGACTAATATACAAGTATTATAGCTAAAACTTTAAGCTAACTCATCATTATGTCAAAAGATGAACAGAGTGCTGCTATCAGTTACTGTAAGTTGCATTAAAGCATCAAGAAACTGCTTAAATGCTGGTGGCCTCCCAATTCTTGGGACCTTTACTTTTTTTTTTTTAATTATTATTATTATTTTCATATTTATCTATGTACTCTTCCCCCACAACCCAGACCAGAAGTTAATTTCTTGATGAACTGCTATTTTCTCCAAATATATGCTATGGTAATATTTTGCCTTTATCTCTGAAACTCATTTAGAGTTTCCATGTAACTTGCAAAGGCCAGAAGGTGCCTTTTGAGCCTTCACATACCTGAGCCTCTGGTTAATTGGTGTGAAGTTGACACAAACTTGTGTGGACCTGAGGGAACAAAGAACAATAGAGACTGTAAATAATACATCTCTGCTAACATAGCTAAGGAGAAGAATCAGAAGGCTACACCTCAGAAGATAATGGTTTTGAAGGTTAAAAATAAGAACTACTGAAACAGCAGCCTTCATATGAATGCACCTGTTCCTTGTAAATGGAAGACGGGACAATACTCTCCCTCTTTCTTCCCACATATATTATAGATGAAAGGTAGTATGCATGGCCACTGAAATGTCCAGTGCCTGGAGAAGAAAAACAGGCAAATGTCTGCATCCAGAGCCAGCTTTGCATATAGTATTAAGTTGGCAGTCAGTATTTTTAAGCAAAAACATCCTTCATCCAGGTTCAAAAAAAACTTTTTACAAAAGATATAGAGGAACAGATGTAGTCCACTTACTAACTCAGCGAGCAACATACAACAGCTGTTTCAGAGAATGGTAAGATAATCTGCTAGCTGGCAACAATTCTGAAAAGTTTATAATGGGAGAAATCATTGTATGTCTGAAATATAAGGGTTTACATCTCTCTCACTTACTTTAAAGCAGTTTCTCTGTTATGATTTTTCTTTGACTCTTCTTAAACGTTTCTAAAATCATGGCTACAAGTCTTTTTTTGGCAATAAGACTCATGGGATAATTATTTTTGTGGAAATGTTTTTGTTTTTTTTTTTTTTTTCATTTACCACCTTTTACCATCATGAGTTTCTTTTTCTACAGGAAAAAAATCCCTTCCTATCCACTTTCATTTGTCTTGTGTTTTGTAAATATTTCCCCTGTTTCTTTGTATTTTTCTTTTCTCTGAATTAATATGTTCTAGCCTTTCCATTCTCTCCATAGATTAGGTTTTTATGGAGACTGTAATTATTCTTGTCACCTCCACATGCAGTTGCTCTATTCACAAAACAAATGAAATGAAATGAGCACAGTTTCATGGATAAACCTATGGTACTGCCATGTATGTAATGGCATCAAAATATTTTCTGCAGTGTAATCATTTTCTTTCTGTATACATTCTAATATTTTTTTTTGCTTTGCTGTATTGGGGACATGGAGCAGAAGGTTTCCATGCACTGTTATCAGTTCTCTCGAATTGAAGTTGATAATTTATGGTCTAGTCTTCCTATGAGTTCTGGAGAATTTATAGAAAAAAGAGAAGAAGGAAATAATGAAATTGAACTTTTACTTTTTAAAATTTATTCTTATATAGAGAGAACATTTTCTGGCATGACTTTTGCAACATATTTTCCAACTTTTCTCTGTTATTACAGTTGTTTAGTTAATGGATTATCAAGCCTGGGGAAACTTACATTGGTCAAGGAAAGGTTTATTAGTTTTAAAGAATTATGTACTCTCTTATTTGATACTTTTGTGGTAAGGATAAATTATTGTATAAATACATCACACCTGATCATTCAATGGAGATTCTTAATGATCTAATTGCTGTAGGATCTCTCAAAGGTCAATGAGTAGTGAAGGGCAATCCTCAAAGGTGTTTCAAGTTTGTTGAGTGGAACTGCTTTCTGTAGGTGACTTTGTAAGTGTTATGGATTAGGTTTGACTATCCAAGTCACACTATCCAAGTTAAACCCTATCTAGATTACTGCATTCAGAGCTGGAGGCCCCAGCACAAAGACATGGACCTATTAGAACGAGTCCAGAGGAGGGCCATGAAGATGATCAAGGGGCTGGAGCACCTCTCCTATGAAGACAGGTTGAAGGGGTTGTGATTGTTCAGCCTGAAGACAGAGTGCTCTGGGGAGACATAGCAGCATTTCAGTACCTAAAGGGGCTATACAGGAAAGCTGGGGAGGGACTCTTTGCCAGAGAGTGTAGTGACAGGACAGGGAGTAATGGTTTAAACTAAGAGAGGATAGGTTTATACTAGATATTAGGAAGAAATTATTATCTCAGAGGGTGGTGAGGCACAGGACCAGGTTGCCCAGGAAAGCTGTGAATGCTCCCTGGAATTGTTTAAGATCAGGTTGAATGGGGCCTTGAGCAACCTGGTCTAGTGGAAGGTGTCCCTGCTGCGGTTGGAACTAGATGATCTTTAAGATCCCTTCAAAGCCAAACCATTCTGTAATTCTATGATTTAGCAGGGGAAAAAAATAGGTACTAAACCTTCAGTGGGATCACTAAGACTTGTACTGTGTTTCTATGTGCGAGAGAATGAGTGATTTTAAACAATTATTATGTAGTCTCAGAAATCGATCTAAAACCTATTTAAAGTCACTGAAGATATTCCTGTTGATAGCATCATTCTATATAACTATAGGATAGTGAATACAAGATGCAGTTGAACAAAATTTATTAAAATAATCAGTCAATTAATTGAGGGTCTTTTTTTTTGTTGTAATATTTGTTGTCCACTCATGTGTTCTGAGAATTGATTAAACATTTATTAATACTCTCCTAGTAGTATGTGAAGATAATTCTCATTCCTAAGTTGTTTCCAAAATATTCAGTATTCATTTTTACTATTGTTCAGTCATACTGTGTTGTTGGTTGCATAGCACACTTTCTTCTTATGGACTGCACACCTAAAAGCTATTAATTTGAGCATAACAAATGATGAATCAGTAGCAATAAATGGAAATCCAGTACATATATGGGACTCTTGAGATTTGCAAATAGTTTTATAACTGTGAGCAGTTAATACCAGTATTTTTGAATGATTAATATGATAACACCACAGAAGAGAATTGAATAAGACTGCATTATGAGGGAATAATATTTGTTGCTATTTTATTTGTTGACCTATGTGCATATGTATGTTTTATTTATTTTTTTAATATTGTTTCTAATATATGTGATACGCATACATGGATGCTTCTGTGGATGTGTAGGAGAGGTTTAAAAGAATATGAATGATATTAGTACTTAAAATGTATTTGTTAGCAATTTATGACAATGCACGTGTAGCTTCTCCTGAAATAATGGGGACTGTATACATAAATTCTAGGTCAGCGCTTCAACTCTAATAATGGAAACTCTGTTGTTATTTGCTGATTTCCCTTTACAAAGGTCTGTTTAGTTTGTTTAGTTTTCTCTAGGAGTCTGGATTACCTGAAATAGATAATGAGACTGTATTCTGTGGAAATAAGTACTTCAAATTTTTGACTTGACTAGACAGAAAGACCATATGAAAACTTAAAATATGTTTAGACCTGAATTAAAATGGCCACACAGATGTACAAAAGGATATAGGTTTGAAAACGGCATAGATGGTGTCCCATGTTCAAATAATATTATATATCTCTGAATATGGTAGGCTGAGCTCATGTAAAAAGATGAAAGAGAAGAAGGAGACCTGGAAACCAAATATTCTAAAGTCCTCGAATGAGTACAAATACAGAAAAGCAAGGTGGGAAAGCTACTTTTCTTTTTTTTTTTTTTTTTTTTTTTTTTACTCTGAACATGATTTTAGACTATGATTCTGTCACCACGTAGACAGGTCTGAAGAATATGGTATTTCAATTGGTTGTCAAAATAGCAGCTAAGTTTTTAAACTGGTATTAGCAGGAACATGAAGGATTAAAATAAGTTATTTGAACTATACTAGTTGTCTTTTCCCTAGGGAGTATTTTTTTTCTTCTTCTGCATATCACTTATGAAACAGTACAGTACATCCAACTCCATTTAGACATTAACATTAATTGCTAATGGTTTCCTTTTACAGATACTGAATGGTGGATTTATTGAATCATACTAAATTTGCTCCTCCAGGGGGTATTGTAAGAATAAGCTTCTGTATCCTTAAGAGCAAACTGCAAATGAGCAGTTTTAATGCTGCTTAAGATCTTCTGTTGTTCCGTTATATATATATTTATATATATGTATATATTTTAATTACTAACATATATCAAGTTTATGTTAATTGTTTAAAACTGAACAGAAATATTTCGTAACATTTAAGAAACTTAAAGTAGTTAACCTAGTTCTACGCTGCAAAATGTTAGAAGACTCAGCACATTAAAGTAGGTGCAAAATTATAATGGAACATTTGCTTTTACTTGTATTCAGCTTTTATATGAAACTAAGTTAAACTTATTTTCCTAAATGTGTTAATGAACCTTCTTCAAATATCATCTCCTTTCCCTTCTTTCTCTCTCACCCCCATAAATTTCTTTTTCATCCTTGTGCAATCATCTAAAAAGTCACCTTTGCTTAATTAGAAATGTCACTTAAAATCGTTTATGTTTTCTCATGTGCATAATACAAAGCATTTATTTTTCACTCTGGATGATGACTTTGTAAATTTTTATTCAGGACAATAAAGAACAAATATATTTTTTGTAAGAGGGAAAATGACCAGGTGGTCTGTCACCCTGAAACAATCAGTGAAAAAAAGATCTAGCATACCACTCACCAGCATATTCCCAGGGGTGTTAATACAGTAATACTCTACATTCTGCATAGCAGTGTACAAAGTTTCAAAGGGAGAAGAAAATCTTACATCTGCATATTTATTTGAAGCAAATAGGTACTGGGTACTACAAACTAATGGTTATTAATTTCCTAAAGTCTTGGTTTATTACTTCATCTGAAAATCCTTCTTTCTCCTTTTCAGAGGACACTGATGTTTTAAATTTATAATCAGGCATTACAATGTGTGTGGGCTCAATAGATATAGTGAAAGGCTATGCATTTCCACAGTGTGCCAATGCCGAGATATCCTCATGCTGAGTTATAAGAAAGGTGAAATGGGAACAAAAATGAAACAAATTCCCTAAATTATTCTAACTGTTGCAGAAATACAGTTGTAAATCAAGATGTATTTTTATGTGTCTGAAAAAGTATCTACACTGATTTTAATGAAAGCATTTCAAAAGAAGATGAATATCTGTCAAGTTAGAAGTCTTTTTTTTTTTTTTTTTTTTTTTTTTTTTAAAGTTGTAGAAAGTTACCATGCAAGAATTTTCTATTGCCTGTAAAGAGAGAAAAGATAGGGAATAAAAAACATCAACATGAACTGCCCACACACCAGTGAGAACTTTCAATAAAAAGTGTGTTTAGCTTCTGCATTGCAAAACTGCTTGAGTAAGAAAGTCATGACCAATCACTTTTTCCTATAATGTAAAAGCATCATTTTCTCCTTAATTGGTCCCTGTGAAAAATCTGTGGCTTTGCTTGAAAAGAGATCTTTTTGTTTAGTTTTAATGAATACGGTGTCTCTGAATGGTCCTGTATTTACAATTGTGAAGGCCTGTATCATCTCTTTTTATCTACCTAACCGTATACCTGGGGCAGTGACATTGCTTGTATCACCAAGGTGCCATGCTTATACCTTTATCTCAAATAATGACAGGTTTGTTCTGTCTCCTTGACTTATCATTTCCTTAGCTCCCTGTTGTGAGAGAGGCCCAGCTTATAGCCAATTAGTATCAGATGTGGCAGTGATGTTTCTGAGCCTGCATATGTTTGGCCTTTGGGAGCTCAGTTGAATGCTCCAAACTCCTGACAGAAGGCATGTTAACACCTATCTGATAGCAACATGATTTGCTCACTCTTTCCTGTTTGACCTGGATGAAGTCTGAGCTGAGAACACTGAATTCAAAGTATTTGTATTCCAGAATATATATGTGGAGTCATTCACATATTTAAAAAAAAAAAAAAAAAAGAGGCTAAAATATCTTCTTTTTGGTAGGTGATGCCATAAAGAATGCCAATATCATCAGAAATGCAAAATTGGTTGCAAAAGCATCTCTTTCTAGAGTAAATAACCATTTCAAAACTAATGATTGCTCTCTTCTTATCAGGTAACAAAACCAAGCATGGTTTCTCTAGGAATATTATAGTAAGCTCAATTGAGTCATTTGGTAAAAATCCAAACTTTGCAGTTCTAACTCTCAGCAGATTTTAAAATTTAATCTTATACATTCAAAGCGTCGTGTTTGCATCATCCTTGTTATTGTTAGATGGAATGAAAAATGATGATTCTGCAAGAATCCTGTAGTTTAATTTGCATTTAAAGTTCTTGCAAAAGCATTTTAATTAACATTATGTTCCACATCACTTCTTTCTGACAAAGAGGTTTTAATCTGTACATTTTTAAGGAATGCTATTCAAATCTACAGTAGAGTTTTGTAACAGAGCTCAAAGAATTCCTTTCATTTCAACAGGGCAATAGTCTGTGGGAATGCCTTTGTCATACCTTAGTAGTGACTGTAATTAAGACATGAAGAATGTAGTCCAGTCTCCTTCTAGCCATTCTGTTAATACTCATAGAAGAAATAATGGAAAGAGCATTCCTATGGGCAAACTTCCAGTTCTACTTTGTTCATACCTGAAGAGATGAAGTGGACCAGTTCTGTGTCTGCCCCACCACCGATAGCTGGTTAAATGTGTGTAAGAAGGCATAAACTTAGGGTTCCATGAATTCTTTTCCTCTGAAGAAGAAATAATTCTTTTCAGGATGCAAAAAATATTTTTCACAGATATTATCACCTCCGAACCTGGCCTCTCCTTAAATACAAGTGGTCATGATCTCCTGTCTTGCTAAATGTTATTAGTGCAAAATATCATTTCTGTCAAGCAATTAATATTCTGCTCTAGAAATCCTTCTCTTCTAATTTTTGTGGTTTCACCCAGTAAGCACCTAAGCTGCCCACAGCTGCTCTCTCACTCTTCCCAGGTGGGATGGGTGAGAGAATCATAAAGGCAAAAAATGTTGAGACAAACAGGTTGAGACAAAAAATATAAAGCAAAAGCTGTGTGCACAAGCAAAGCAAAACAAGGAATTCATTCACTGTTTCCCATTGGCGGGAAGTGTTCAGCCACTTCCAGGAAAGCAGAGATCATTATGTATAATGGTTTCTTGGGAAGACAAACCCTATCACGCTGAATATCCTCCACTTCCTCCTTCTTTACCCCAGCTGAGCATGACCCTGTATGGTATGGAACACATTTTAGGTCAGGCTGGGCCAGCTGTCCTGGCTGTGCCCCCCTCAGCTTCCCATGCGCACCCAGCCCCCTGACCAGCAGGGTGGTATGAGAAGTATAAAAGTCCTTGGCTCTGCGTAAACACTGCTCTTCAACAACTAAAAATGTTGGTGTGTTATTGTCAATAACATTACCATACTATTTTCATCAAAAATCTAAAACACAGCACTGTGTGAGCCTCTATGAAGAAAATGAACACTGTCCCTACCAAAACCATGACACTAATTCTCTGAGATTTTTGAGCTGGTAAAAGGCACTGGAATCCTACATTTCCTGCTTGTCTCAAAAGAGAAAGGACAAAAAAATATTTGTATGAATACTCAAGTATGGGAAAAGCATTTCTTGCCTAGATGGTGCTTCCAAATACCTTCCACTCCACCCCAGCCCAGTGTCAATTGTGTTTTAAACAGAACCTGATCGCCTTTATCTCTGGTCTTTTTAACCTTTCCCTACTATTTTCTCTCAGCTGGGCCAAAAATATTCGTGGGACTGTGCTGTGAACAGAATGCAGCAAGTGACTGAGGTTAAAAATACTCTTACAGAGAAAATATTAGAAAGATTTCTTAAAGTAAATTCAGGGGAGTTCCAAATCATACAATTAGTGTGCTGGTGGGAATGGGTTTCCAAGACTGAAGTTGCAGAGTGAAACCCATAAAAGTGGCAACAGCTACTAAGAAAAAAATGTCAAGTTATTGCAGAGTTCAGGTATGTGTTTTAATGGAGATGCAGAGTTTTTGTGTTTTCCCTAAGTATCTATGGAATCTCCTAAATTTCTGTTTTAGATTTTTCTTGACATATTTTGTTTCTTTCCTTTGTACTTGAATGTGGTCTATTCATTCAGGAAGATGAGTATGCAAAAGAAAAATATTGAAACTTATTCAGTTGTACACATCTCCATTACAAGCTTAAATTAAATGCCTGTGGTGCTTAACTTAAGGCTAGATATCTATCTAGAGGACATGGGCATGCAAGAAATGGTTTATAGCTTTTTCTCTAGTTTAGCAAAGTGCCTTTGAAGTAGGTTGACTACAGGCCAAGTAGACTTACAAATTAGAGCATGCTTAACTTGTGCAGAATGTAGGCAAAACTCTCTGTAAAAAGTAGCTGCAAATGATAATGAAAATGCTTCTAATTTTGATATGGATAAGGTAATAAATTGAAATGAGGTCTTGTTGACATTATTTATAACTTCTGTGAACATTCTCATTGACTGTCAAAGGGGCCACCTAAGTGTAGTTGGAGACCTAAGTATTTGAGCTAAATCGTCACTTTTTTTTTTTTTTTTTTTTAATCCACTTTCTGGGAGAAGTAAAAAAGTATGAATGATAAACCTATAGAAACTTTCAATCAGAAGCCTTTCTCAAATGTTTTCTAAGGTAGCTGTGTTAAATGATACAGGGGGTATAGCTCAATTACTCCCCACCTTATCACCTCTTTCTTTGCTGACTTACATTCTTTGATAGAGTCTGGATGAGAATGAAGGCTGTTACTGCATAAGACCATATTAATCTTGCAAGAGTTTTACATTTATTTAATAAAAAATGAGAACATTTCAAGCCATTGCAGGAATAAAATACTTAATTTCCATTCTCCAGAAGGAAACAGTTTGTTTTGACTCATTTCAAAAAAGATATGAAAATTGTCAATATTTTGAGGGAGGGAGCAGGAGGAGCTGAGGAGGAGAAAGGGAAGGGGACTCATTGCTTCATAGCAGGGTTTTTTTGATAAAAACTTCTCTATTATCTGTTTCCTATTGACCAGTCAGAATGAAAGATGTTAAGGAGCTTGTGTTTAAGCCTGTGGGGACTTCAACTCTCACAGTTCTGTAAGAATTCACCTTTAATGTTGCTTGTATTTCTTAATTGATGTCTTTACATGATTTTATGTTTTTGATATGATTTAATTTTATATCATGTACTTTTCTTGCCTTGACTTGGAATTCAGATGAGTCTGATGCACAGTGCAGGCAATATGGTTAGTCTAATTTGAGCTCTGTAAAATAGACATTGAAAGCAAGTTGCAAATGCTACAGTTCTGACATTTCAGTATTTATGATTTTCTGTTTTATATGTCAGAAATTGCACAGGAGTCTTAAAATGATGAATACCCCTTGCTACCCTGAAAGACTGACATATATTAGGAAGTAAAGAATGTTGGTGGGTTACAGCCATTTGGACAGATTCCCTTCCTAAGATGGCTGAGGGCAACTCCAGCATCATGTGTCATCATCTATTGCCATTACTGTGCATTCCAGAATCTTTCAACTAGCAAAGCATGATAACACACTGGCAGTATATCAGACTTTAAGATGTTGAACATCACTGTAGTCTATAATAGTCTCTAATAGTCTATTAGAGAACTATTTTAATAAGAATAATCCCCTTCTGGAAATATTTTGTGGAGATGCACCCTGCATGATGGGGGTTATCTGCACAGTATCTGTTCTAAGTGTTAATTCTGATACAAACTATTTCTGCAATTTTCTCAAATGATTATCATATCCTAAAGAAAAATGTTCTGTGTTGCTCGTGTTACCCAATGCTGTCTGTGCTATCTTGTCCATAATTAATACCAAATTCCTCATGGTAGTTTTAGCATGGTTAAAGGCTTCCAAAAACCATTGTGATCATTTAATGTAAAATTTTCATAACAATGCTGTACGATTTGACAGCATTCATTCCTGTTGAAACCTAGATAGCTCTGTTGAACTGGACAACACATTTTTGGAACAATAAATAAATACATAAATGAAATCCATGTTGAGTAAAAACCCTTCTGAAATTCTTAGAAACCTCATTAATTACTTTCAGATGTTACCTGGTTTCTAGATGGCACTTGTATTTCAGCTGCTAGCAATTGGAGCATGTTAACCTCATCTTCTATGCTGAGGGGTTCTGTTCTATTTGTATTGATGTGATCAACTTACCTTTTTCCTTCTCTCTGGGAGAAACACAGTTAGTGCTTGGAGACTTTGGGTCAGTACAATTTTTTCATCCTCCAGTCTTTCTGTGTTTCTTTGAAACTCCTTTTCAGCATTTTTCTTGATCTGTGGATATACAACTAGACATGACAGCAATAAAAGATGTTCTCTTATAACAAATATTCACCTCCTTTTATAATATAATATATAATATAAATACAATAATTAACAATAATATAATTAATAATATAATATAATGAATAAATAATAATTAAAATAATCTTTAATAATAAATCTTTAATCTTTTTTAATCTTTAAAATAACAAAGAACAACAAATATACACCGAGAAAAGATCTCTGGAAACAACTAATTTTAGCTTTTTAGCTAAAATTTCCCAATCTTCGTGAAATTCTAATACATGAATTTCCTTTTTTTTTTTTTTTAAAAAAAAAAAATATATATATATATAATTGTAGTTTACATACATATATTTTAATAGCAGGACTTCAGTTGTCTTGCTGACCTCTATATATTCCAACAACATTATTGTCTTTTACACAGCTGCCAAGTTGACATTTTGCAGATTTTGTGATTGGGTATTTGAAACTGTATCCAAAACATATATAATGCAGTTTCACCTTAGACTTCATTTCCACTACCTTGGAAGCAGCACTTATTTTGCATGGAAAGTGTTGCTGAAACAAGGTACCAGAATGCTAAACCAGAAAAATTTCAGTTCTGACAGGCAGAAGAGGTTCCAGTGTGCTGTTCCAGAGGGTTAAGTCATAGAATTAGCCTTGCCTTAAGGAAAATGTCAGCTTTAAGAGCAATCCGGCCCTTCTCTGATTTAACTTGATAGTGACCTAAAGTAGAGGACAGATTGTGTATCTGGTATCTGCTAGCTTTTTCTGCTGAATTCATTCCACAGATCAAGTGTTCAAAGTAACAGCTTCAATTCATAATAGATTAGGTCCAAACAGCAACTACATTTTACCCTACTAAGCAGTGATGGATGTCAAAGAGGGATCCTACTTTGGCAATTTCAGTGCATTTTTTCCTCTTTTTGTGTTCTTGGTTATTATTCACCAAGACAGGAAAAAATGCAGTATGAACTGGTAGCGGAAATATGCTCCACAAATAATGTTCAGGCTGAGTGGGGATCATGTGACAAGGGAGATGACATTGACCGTTTCTTTCTCATGTGGGAGGATACTATTTGCTGCACAGAGAAGGTTTTCTTTGACCTCTGCTTGCTGCTAGACAGAGAAGAAAGAAGAATTGAAAATATGGTTACAGTTACCAATATTTTAACTGTGAGGCTTCTATAGGTTTTCTGCTGACTTCTAAAGTGGCAAAACTGATACACATCCCCTCATAGATTCAGTGCCATTAAGGTAATTACACCCATTGAGTAATTACCAGAAATTTTATTCATATAAATAAAAAAAAATTGTCTATTTTCAATAAAAGGAACATTGATTTATATATACCTGTGTGACTGTGATTCCAGAAAAAGGTTCCAAATCAAAATCAGGATTAGTATCAAGTTAATATAAATAAAGAAGTGTGTCAAAATGGATTTGAGCGGGGGCAGGAAGTGATTTGTTTTTGACAGGCTCATGGTAGTTATATCACTGTCAGAAATGCACCAGTACTTATGATGTCTTGGGTCTCCAAGACCTAAAGTCTGTTACTCAAAAGACTTCCACAGTTCATGTTCCACTACCCATTGGTAGCTATGCATTTATCACATTTCTCAGGGAGAAGAAAATCAATCTTAAAGCCAGCATAATGCCATCGTTAATGGCTTCAGTCCTTCAGTTACAATTGTGTTTGATGAGATGGGACAGAGCAGCCTAAGGAGTGATTCAGAACAGGAAGTAGAATTAAGTGAACCAGAAGATAAATGAAAGATACCTGTTTTGGCTTTAAGCCTACACAGAACAGTGATTTTTTTTCTTGTTTTTAGTGTTTTCCTTGACTTCACCACTGAATTCTTTAAAACCACATTGTGTATGAAAATTAAAAGTGAGAGCAGGAGGAAAAATTCCAGAAGACATTGGATGCTTGCTGGAAAATATCCCTTTCCTAATACTTCCTGAGCACTGGTTTTGTAGAAAGAGCAGCTGAAATAACTGTTTATCATTGTACTGTATCCAGGAGAGAAATTAGAGGTTTTTATTTATCTAAAGCTCATAGCACAGCTGTTTTGTCAATTACCAGATAATGGAAAGGCATGCAGTTCAGGATATTATCATTACAATGCATACAAAAGTGTTAAAAAAGATGCTTTTCTCTGTATCATTTTAACTACCAACTTCATCATCTCTATGAACTCTCCTAGAAGAGACCATGTCTATATTGCAGAATGGATCTTAGTCTTGATGTGCACCTTCATGTTTGCAAAGATCATGCATGTGACTCTTTGTTCCTGGTGTGGTTAGGTTCTGCACTCATATTTCTGTGGATACTGCTCTGTCCAGAAGTCTGAGAGAAAGCTTGCCTGTCTTGCTGTGCGCAAATACTAAAGACACCGTGAGTAGTATATTTCAGTTTCTTGAAGACATTGTACTGCTGAGCATTCAATATCAACTGGTAAATATCTGGACCAGCACAGGTGTGGAGTAGGATGCTCATAAAGGGCAGGCTGCATTTAGGAGTAGGGAGCAATGATTTCTGAAGGCAGAGTACAACATAGGAAAGAAACTTGTGGTAGCAGATTGAGAGTGAAATAAAGATAATTGTTGCATGGTGCTGGCTACTATGGGCACGACACGTGTAGTGCAGCTCTAACTCTAGCATGACCTCGTCTTCTAGTGGAAAAAGATCTGTTCTTTATGCACAGAGCCTGTAGTTTTATAGCATTCAAATGAGGGAGGTCATCTGAGTCCAAATGTAAGCTGACATCAGTACACTCGTTTCAGAGTTCCTGATAGAAGAAACTACAGCTATGTGGGGTGGTAGTAGCCTATATTTTTGATAGGCTGAAAGTAAGATGGCACTGCCTACATCTGTGTGGGTATAGATACAGCAATGTTGTCAACAGCATGACTTCATGCAGCCTGTACAAATGAGATTATATATATAATTTTTTTCCAAGTGATAATATTAGAGCACAGAGGATTTTCTGACCTTGTACTAGTAATTATGAGATGTCATTGTCACGCTGTGGCTGGTCTTAATACTGCAAAGATGTGAATTTTCTTGTGTGGATGTTGTCTTGCTTTCCAGGTATGCCTGAGGGAATGCAATGCTGTGAACTGTTGTATAATATGTATCAATTTGTCTACTATTACTTCTTCAAAAGCTAATTATGGTTATTGGTCTTCAAATTTAATTCCCTGCTTTATATTTTTCCCAGGAAGCTTAATTCTGACAGAAGGTAGAGCAGAGTATTTGTTGTCCTCTTTTTACATTCATAGTATGGTATGCTAAACAGGGTAAGTGTTTACTGTCTTTATTATATCTGTATTTCATTTCTAAGTGTTTGCTTTTTCTAATCTGCTCCTAGTGGGACTGCTGGCCTGTGTGCACTTCAAGAGGCATTTCAGTTGCTAAAAGCCATTCAACTTGACTGACAGGATGGAGGGAAGCTGTTAAAACCAGTTTACTGTTACTACTAGGGCCTATTACTACTATTATTTTAGGGGCTAGGATAACATCTGGGGAAAAGTCCTCTGTGAATAACCCTAAGGAGAAAAAGAGTCAAATTTTGTAGCTTAGGGAAAAATATGTATCCATGAAAAGCAAATTCAGATGGATGTCTGAATATACAACTTGCACTGAAATACATACGAAAGGAAAGGAAAGGAAAGGAAAGGAAAGGAAAGCTAAGGTAAGCTAAGGTAAGCTAAGGTAAGCTAAGCTAAGCTAAGGTAAGCTAAGGTAAGCTAAGCTAAGGTAAGCTAAGGTAAGGTAAGCTAAGGTAAGGTAAGGTAAGGTAAGGTAAGCTAAGCTAAGCTAAGGTAAGCTAAGGTAAGCTAAGGTAAGCTAAGCTAAGGTAAGCTAAGGTAAGCTAAGCTAAGGTAAGCTAAGGTAAGGTAAGCTAAGGTAAGCTAAGGTAAGCTAAGGTAAGCTAAGGTAAGCTAAGGTAAGGTAAGCTAAGGTAAGCTAAGGTAAGCTAAGGTAAGCTAAGCTAAGGTAAGGTAAGCTAAGGTAAGGTAAGCTAAGGTAAGCTAAGGTAAGCTAAGGTAAGCTAAGCTAAGGTAAGGTAAGGTAAGCTAAGGTAAGCTAAGGTAAGCTAAGGTAAGCTAAGGTAAGGTAAGCTAAGGTAAGGTAAGCTAAGGTAAGCTAAGGTAAGCTAAGGTAAGCTAAGGTAAGCTAAGGTAAGCTAAGGTAAGGTAAGCTAAGGTAAGGTAAGGTAAGCTAAGCTAAGCTAAGCTAAGCTAAGCTAAGCTAAGCTAAGCTAAGCTAAGCTAAGCTAAGCTAAGCTAAGCTAAGCTACAGGGAGGGTAGTTAAGTGTTGTTCTCATTAGTTGCCTTGAGTTTCTTTATTTTCCAACATACTGTGTTCTCCCCCAGTATACATTATGGAAATATAGTGACATTGGCTACTTAATGAGCTGCAGTTTCAGTTGCTGGTTTCATTTTTTGCTACAGTTTTCTCTCTGAGCCTGCTCTCTAATCAGGCTATGAGAATATGTCCTTAAGGCTACCTGTCCAGGTGCAGGGGCTGTTTCACCAGGGAGACCTGTTTCAGGGGTTAAGTGCTTTTCCTGTACCTGATTTATTGATGGGCTTCCCCTTTGATGCTGCTGTCTGTACCTTCTTCCTATTGTGTGAAACACCGACTAACCCTGCTCGGACTTGCCATGCACAACAATTAGCTCTGAGTTGAAGGCTGTGGCCAGCATGCATTTGAACTTACTGAAGAGGGACAGAGATGAAGTGTGCCAGGGATCACCATTGTACAGGCACCCTGAGGTTTTTGAAATGCTCTTTTAACAGTGTAGCTGTCCATTTAATCTTTGCCTCTGCCAGGTTTTCAATATACTTTTGTGATTAAGAGTGCATTTCACACAGTTGTGTTTGCTGCACTTGCATGACAATGTACTGAGATCTTTGGCAAGCTTATGGCATGCTGAGGCAGATCTTTATATATGGTGATCATAGAAATTGTGTTGGCTTAGTGGAATGATTAACGACCTGTATATGAACCCACAGGTGGCCTCCAGGGTGTTGGAGCTCAGAGAATAAGCACTATCAACAGAAAATAGAAACCTGGCCAATTGTGAAATAACACTGCAGAAGAAAATAAGTTGAATATTCTTGTCTCAGCTATAATTCCACCGTAAAAGAAGTTGTTTAAGAACTGCCTCAAAGTAAAACTTGTCAGGATCCATACGAACACTTTAGCATGAGATGTGCTGGATTCAAAAGCCGTGTGACATGTTTGTGCTTTGTGTGAAGGTGGTATGGAGATTTTAAACTGGAGGCTGCATTAGAGACTATCTATCACTGACAATCCTACATGATGACACAGATAACCGGTATGTAATATATCTTGGAGCAAAAATTCAAAGTTCTTTCATTAGACAAATTCTTGTTTAAAAAAAAGACATTTTGCCTGACAAATCTGGAGGCCTAAGCACAAATACAGGCTGGGTAGAGAATGGATTGTGAGCAGCCCTGTTGAGAAGGACATTGGGGATGTTGGTTGATGAGAAGCTCAACATGAACTGGCAATGTGTGCTTGCAGTCCAGAAAGCCAACTGTATCTTGGGCTGCATTGAAAGAAATGTGACCAGCAGGTTGAGAGAGGTGACAAAAAAAACATGGAATGTTAGAACAACTCCAGAGGAGGACCACACAGATGATCAAGGGGCTGGAGCACCTCTCCTAGGAAGACAGGTTGAGGGAGTTAGTGTTGTTCAGCTTGGAGAAGAGAAGGCTCCAAGGAGACCTCACTGTGGCCTTTCAATACTTAAAGGGAGCCTACAGAAAAGCTGGGGAGGAACTCTGTCAGGGAGTGTAGTGACAGCACAAGCAGTAATGGCTTTGAGTCCTGCACCTGGGAAGGAACAATCAGTACAGGCTGGGGGATGACCTGCTGGAGAGGAGCTCTGTGGAGAAGGACCTGGGGCTCCTGGATGGATGACAGGTTGACCATGAACCAGCAGTGTGCCCTTGTGGCAAAGAATGCCAATGGGATCCTGGCATGCATAAAAAGGAGTGTGGCCAGCAGGTCAAGGGAGGTGATCCTCCCCTTCTACTCTGCCCTGGTCAGGCCTCACCTGGAGTACTGTGTCCAGTACTGAGCTCCCCAGCACAAAAAGTATAGGAATCTTGTGGAACGAGTCCAGAGGAGGGTAACAAAGATGATACGGGGCCTGGAGCATCTTCCCTATGAGGAAAGGCTGAGAGACCTGGGCCTGTTCAGCCTTGAGAAGAGAAGACTGAGAGGGGATCTTATTAATGTTTACAAGTATCTTAAGTGTAGAAGACAGTGGGATTTGGCCAACCTCTTTTCAGTGGTTTGTGGGGACAGGACAAGGGGTAATGACCACAAAATGGAGCACAGGAAGTGCTACACCAACATGCGAAAGAACTTTTTACGGTGAGGGTGACAGAGCACTGGAACAGGCTGCCCAGGGAGGTTTGTTTTGTTTTATTCTGGGGAGGTAGATCAGGGAGTCCATGTGGATCAATAAAATGTGAATAATTAATCCATTTAGCACACCAGCTGTAGGGTCTCTAGTCACAAGCTGCTTGTAATTCAGCAGCTACAAGGACTTGGTTCTATCTTGGAATAAGTTTAGACACAGCAATGATGATTCTGATGGCATTTTGCACAGGAGATTCTGGCACTGTGCATATATAGGATGCAAGGAGGCAAGGCTGAATTCTCTAATTCCATGAAATGGAATTTAAAACTTTATGTGCTTAGACCAAGTATTTCATTAAGTTGCAGCCCCTGCCCTCCCATTTTATGCAGTGTTGTTTTGGAAATAATACCTCATAATTAAAATCATAAAAGATTTTTTGACAGTGGGGTGGAGTTAGGGACTTTAGAGGAGCCAGCTGGGTAGATATATTGCTTGAGAATTCAGTAGCACTAGTAAGAATATGAAAATCCTCTCCAAATGTTGGTGATGGATGCTGCAGCTGTTACCAATGCTAAAACTTTGTGGGCATCTAGTGCACAATGATTTCATTTCAGAATGACTTTTTGGAGGAGCGTGTAGAATAGAATTACTTTGGTTTAGATGTCATGCCCTGAACACGGATAGAAAAAGATGTAAAAGTAAAGGATGACTAAATAAGTGTAGAGAATAATGCATTAGAATCTGTTAAATGGCAGTAAGACATAAACAAGATCTTTTAATAAGTGCTAGTGCATTTTTATCTGAATAGTCTCTGACATTGAGGAGTCAGACCCTTTCCAGTATAGATCTAGAGGTTTACATCTAAAGTATTTGAGGCCAAGAGTAATACCATTAGCTGTAAATGTCCTGGTATTTGAGCTACAGCAAATTTTGCTCTAACTCTTTGTCTCCTGTTTGTATTTGTGGACTGATCTATGTCTGCTTGAACACACTCTTTAATTCGTTGTTTGTTTTCCTTTCCCTGTCTTTTCGTTTCTCTCAGAATTCTCCCTCTCTTCTTTGAAGTACTATTTAATTCCAGTAGGAACTCTGAGATGACAGACCACATAATTCTTCAAACACGGGGATTCTTATTGACACAAGCAATTGACTAGTAAATCTTGTTGTAATTTTCTTATTTATCAGGTACCTGTCTATATGATCTGTTGTTTTGAGGACCTACTTGTATAGTGCAAGTGAATACTCAGAAATAAAACTCCCTGCCTACATTCAAAGCTATCAGTCCTTGTAATGCCATATTATCGTATATGTTCTAACTCTCACTTCATGGACTATTGTTATTAAGCAAAAGGTTGAAAACTTACACCTTTTATAAAAGTATATATTGGTTTTAAGTCATAAAGGAAAGCCTAAAGTAGGTTTACAGGCATCTCCAGTAGGCATTTCACACTTCCTATGACTTTTTAAATTAAAACAGTATTCTTATGATATCTCAAACCAGTCTCTAGTGATTAGGGGAAGGAAGAAGGAAGCCATGGGTCTGAACCTTTGGGGCCAGGTAAAGAAGCTTTTACAAGCACACTTCTGCCTCTGTTCTGTATATCTGTATATTCTGTAATAAGCTACTTAACATTCCTCTATGAGTTTAAAGCAGATAGCTTTGTTCTCTCCTCTATCTATTTTCAAGTAAGACACATAGAGCTTTCAGGAATAGCATCTTTCTCCCCTGTGTCAGATTCTCTGTGGGATGAAAGAAGAGCCTTTCTAAAGAAGAGTTATTATTGAAGCATCTTATAAGTATGTCAGAACAAAAGACAGCTTGTTCATTTCCTATTATTAGTTAGGCCTACATTAAAATCTTTTCTGCTTTTTTAGTGTAAGGAGTTTAGACTGTCACACTTTTGTGTCTGTAGTATGCACGTCTGTCTTACCACACCAACAAAACATGCCATCAGGTTTTTCTCCTTAATTAATAAACGCAACCAAAGAAATTCAAAGTTTGAAATGGAAAGCGAACAGAGAACCCCTTTCCTCCATCACCATCTCATAAGCAACAAAAATAATAAAAACAAATCATGTCCTGTGACAAAATTTCTTTAAAGTAGGGCAGGTAGAGCTGATGTTTCTATTGTTTTCATTTGATCCTGTCACCTGTCTTCCTGGGACTCCACCAGTCTCTTAAAAAGCAAACTTTTCTACCTGTCAGCTTTCATCAGAAACCACAAGAACATCAGAAACTAAGCTTGAAAAAAGTATCTTGCTTGTGATTTGTTCATTTTCACACTAGACTTGAGCTACACCTTATTACTTTCTATACATGCTGTTTTGCCATTCACCTTGGGATTAAAAAAATATATATGTATTTATTTTGGGTTGGAGTGTCACTACATACCCTGCAGTGCTGTAAATATGAAACTAAAGTAAGAGAAACTCAGGATTCTGCACAAATGTAATGACAGCTGAGCCTCCGAAGTCCTGATTTCTGTGTTTAATATGAACCCCTGCCACCTCAATCTCCCACAGGGGTGGAAGTAGTTTTAAAAACATCAGTTTACATACTTCTAAGTATGGAAGTGTTTGCTTACATTGCTATAATTATGTCAGCACTTCCACTGCCAACTTTTTATTTTCATGGATATAACATTTGACTCTAAAAACGATCTTGGCTGAACTTTTTAAATTAATGTTGATCTATCCCTCATGCTGCTGCAAGCTAAAGTTATTATACAGGAGCTGAGAAAGAAGAAGAGGAAGCCACACTTAATACTTTATGCTATCAGCTGCTGTTCCTATGATTAAATAGAAATAGAACCCCAGAATCTATTTGTATGAGGGCAGTTCCCTCTCTGCAGGATGTATGTGTGCCTAGTGGTGGCAACATGTATTTAACCTTTGAAAAGCAAAGGTACAACGTACCTTGCTGCAAATGGTTCTGCTCCCATCATTACAGAATATGATTTGTGCATTACAGGAGATGATTTGTGCATTACAGATTAAATTTTTTTTATTTTAATATGAAAGAATTTGCCATTCACCTGATTTTACTGCAACCTTTCCTAGCATTTTCAATGGGCTAAATCATATTCCATGTCTTCTTTGCCCTGTCTGACCCTCAGACCTTTTGTGCAACCTTCTTTTTACTTCCTACTTTTCCATGTCAGCCTGCACTTCATGTGAAATCAAATATAGCAGAAAGTTCAACAACTTGTTTCAGTGGTTTGTCTTTGTAAGAAACCTGGATCTGTCACTGAAGCTTTTTTTTTTTTGTTTTGTTTTGTTTTTGCTCCACTCCCCACTCCTCCCCATGCCTGTGTAGGATTGCCTTTTTTAAAAATTATCTTAGGCGTATGGTCTTCTTTCTTGCTACACTTGGTTTTCTCTCTGAATTCTGTCCAAGTCCTAACTGCAAAAGAAATATGATATTACATTAAAAAAAATATAAATGGACCAATTAGTTCATAAAATTGTGATCAAGATAGGTAATGAATAGACGTTATAGAGCTTATGAGCCTCCCACATTGGTAAATGGTAAGATTTCTAGCTACAGAGAATATTATTTAGGACAAAGAGCTATGTGATCACAGCCTAGAGCTTCCCTCCCCGTGTTAAAGGATGGTACCTTATGTGTTTCATGGCCAAAGCATATAGTGGGGAAGGTGAAAAAAACAGTTTGCTGGGAAGTCTTTTTCCCAAGCTTAAAAGAGACAAGGGATGTTTCAAGGGGAGTGGTGGGATGGAGGGGGGGAAAGAAAGAAAATTGCAATGCTAATAGAGACAAATAGTACTTATCAAAGAGGTAAACAACAAAATAGCAATTTAAATCCAAAGAAAATACAGAGAGGAAACAAATGCTCTATATTCAGAATGATCCTTCTATTGGTCTGATTCTGATTCCAGTAAGCCAAGGAGTCAGAAAAAAAAGTCTTCAAATAACTAAAATTTGTATTAAGGTTGAAGATGAAGAAGGCAAAGAGAATTTCTTTCTCAATTTGAAACAATAAAAATTAAATATTTGCTTGATCATCCAGATGAATTGTCAGTCATTATATGGATTTCTTTATTTAAATATTAAAAAATATGCTTTCATAATTTTTGTGAACATTCCTACTGAAAAAGCCCTTTTTAGAGGTCCCATTTTATAGCCATTAATGACTTCTGACACTTTGCTTACCAATAAGACCAAAGTAGTTTAAATCTTAGCATTTGGGTAGCTGGTTTTTGTTTGTTTGTTTTGTTTTCACTGTGATGATGGCTTAAACTAGGGTTGTAATATATATCCGTATGGATTTACACTAATGAAATCTGAACTAGTCAGAATTTAAGAAAAAAAAATCAATGCAGTTTATAAAGAATTAATCAACATATCTTTAATCAACAAATGATACTGCATAAGCCTGGAAAGCAGAATTATTTTATCTATCTACAGTGTTAACCATGTTAAGTATTCTAAATAATAATAATAAAAAAACTGAATATTTGGAACTTGTTTATAATTTTACATGCATACAATATTCATGTAGTTGGTAAAATAAATAATAAAATTAGTAGAAATATTCAGCTGATATTGAATTTCATATATAAATTAGATTTTTTTCTTGACTATCTTGCTCCAATAACCCAAATATCAAATATCTACAAACATCCATGATACAAATATAGCAGCTGCATACACTTAAACCACAAATTTAGTAACAATATTCACAATAAGAATGAAGTACAAACAATTTGAGAGCTCAGTGAATGAGAGGTGGTTTATGTTTATTTTCATTAACTAAATAGAATAATCCTCCCTGAAAATTTATTCAGGACCCACATATCCACTAGTACAACATACAGTTGATGATGATTAGCAGAAGAATTTTGACAAGAGAAACATTTCTTTTATGCTTCCTGAAAACGCATGATAATTTCATTCCATTACAGTTTTGACAGAAAATATATGAAACTTTGTAAATCTTTTGTATTAAAACTGTAGGAGTCATATTCAATAGAAATTGACAATATTTATTTGAGAATAGATTGTTTCCTGTTCATGAGGAATAACTTAATATGACAGCCTGTCAGAGAGTTATTGTAATGACAATTGCAGTAAGATAGTATAGATTTCAATTAGCATTGTTAGTGTCTTAAGAAAAGAGAGAAGAGGGCTCTCGTCACATAGTTTAACATGACAAGTAATTATTTGTACTAATAGTATTAAAAAATAGGTAAGAAATGTTAATGGTTTAAAAAACTGCATTTCTAGGTACATTTCTAAAGGCTTTTTTGATTGTACACCCAAGATTTGTGAACTTCACTTGTGTGCTCTTATTTCATTGACCCAAACTGTGAAGCCCAAACTTCTTATTAAATAACAACATGAGCCAAGTATATTTCTGGGGTAATTTTTTTGTTGCTAAAATTGTTTACAAAGTTTTACTTCCCTGAATGTGGTAGGGGAACAACAACAACAACAAAAAGCAGCTGCTTTGCTATATTAAACTGCCAGCCAATCTGTTCAGAAGATGATATTTTCCTGTGTTCTTTTAGAAGTCTTACCATTAATCTTTCTTTTATATTCGTTAAGCAGGAAGCTTCAGGCTTACTTAATGTGATTTTTTTTTTTTTTTTTTAGCCATTTGCTTTTAACAATTAGAGGTCATTATTTGCTTATCAGAACCAGGACCTGATCAGGGCTTTTCTTATTCCTGTTAAGGAGTTTGCAACACATCCCTTGACTTTAATTAAATGTTAGGCTGGACCCTAGGCTTCAGTTACACTTCTCAGCTTAAAAATGCACAGTCTTGGCATGCAAAAATTTGCTATGAAATGTCATTTTCATGTGCTAATGTCATTTGTTTTTGTTATACTTGTTGACTACTTACTCAATGTTTACCAAATGAGATGGTGTTAAACTACTATTACCTGTTTAATTAAGCAAATTGTGAAAGCTTTCAGCTTTACAGGCATAAAGGAGCATTCCTAAGGCATGGAGAAGTTTGTTAAAAAGGATTATTTATTCACACAAAAAATATTTATATATATAAGGTTTTGTCTGAAATGGGAGGGACAGTGGAATCCTTATGGAAGAAAACATACAGGTGGAAGGAAGAGACAGGTTGTAGCAGATGGAGCTATTAAGTGAAGTAGACAGTAGAGTTTGTCACAGGAGAGAAGACATGATTTACCAACCAAGTATAAAGGTGATGCAGCTCATAACAGTCTGGCTTAGCTCCTAGGAAGTGTTATAGAAGAGCTTGAGATTGTGGCCTATGTGGTTAACAATGGTTGAGAAATGGACTGGAAAGAATTTATGGAGACAACTTGTAAAGAAGCTGAAAAAACAGTACTGGTAGGTGACATTCTATTAAATACTTCATTTTTGTTGGGCAGGATTCCAGGGTGTATCTAGAGTTGGAGAATGTTATTGACTGTCTGAGAAGATGATGTGAGCAATGATGGTTCAGATTCATCGGGAACTGGAAATATTTTTCAGATTGTCAGGTACATAGGAAGGACAGATTTCAGCAGAGACATGAGGGATCAAATCTGCTACCAATTTTGAAGGATGGTTCAAACTGAAGAGTCAGGTTAGATCCTGCTAACCCAATATGTGGGGTTTGGTGGAGAAGGCCTGCCAGACAGAGGTTCACCAGGAGTGCTGTGGCCCCTGGATGTTAGTGAGGGAACACCTTCTGGAAATGAGGCATGGTGGATCTCTAATCTGGCCTGCTCTGACTGCTTTTGTCTTCTCAGATAACCTAGTGTACCCTCAGAACTGTGTTACCAGTCCTGAGAATAGGCTCCAGCTGTCCTAATATCCTTCAAACACTTCATTTGTTTTTGTAGTGATACCACTTGACCAAGAGCAGGTAGGAAAGGTACTGTGAAGAATTCCTCACAATCCGATGAGGAGTGAGTGCAGATCAGTCTTTGTACAACTGAAATTATTAGAAGAAATGTCATATTCTGCACCTGCACCTCTCAGGTTAGGATGAGCACATAACCTAAGATAACACGTGTATTGGTGACATTATGTGATCAAAGTGTAACTGAGCAGTACAGCCACAGAAAGAGCATAAAGTGTGTTTGATGGTATTGATGTTTATGGAGAGAGAGGAATTAAAGTACATCATTGCCATGTTTTTAGCTGGGACAGAGTTAATTTTATTCATAAAAGCTTTTATGATGCTGTGTTTTGGATTTCTGACAATAATAGTTAGGACAACACACCAATGATTTTAGTTTTTGCAGAGCAGTGTTTGCACAGGAACATGGACTTTCCAGCTTCTCATGCTGCTCTGCCAGAGAGGGAGCTGGGGGTGCACCAGAAGCTGGGATGGGACTCAGCCAGGGCATCTGACTCAGACTGATCAAAGAGATATTCCATACCATATGACTTCATGCTCAGCAATAAAAACTGGTGCAAAGAAGGAAGGTGGTGAAGGGACAGGGATGTTCTGAGTGATGGCATTTGTCTTTCCAAGAAACCATTACATGTGATGAGCCCTTATTTCCTGGAAGTGGCTGATAGTGGGAAGTAGTGAATGAATTCCCTGTTATGCTTTACTTGCATGCATGTGGCTTTTGCTTTACTTAGTTAGTATCTCAACCCGTGAGTCCTCACACTTTTACCTTTCTGATTCTCTCACCTATACCACCTGTGGAGAGTGAGTGAGCAGCTGTGTGGTACTTAGCTGCCTAGCGGGTTAAAGCATAAAGAAGTATAAGAAAACAGTCAAATCATAAGTATTACTTATTTCAGCATCAGAATGATATAAAGCAGATATATTACATACAATATGTGGGTCATCAGTAAAACAGCTGATTACATTTTCTCAATACAATAACGGCAGTTATATTAAGTAAACAGCACTCAGTCATGATACAACTAATTCACAGATGTATGAAAAAAATAAAATAGCTTGGTCAATTTATTGAGGTGAAAAATCTGAACAGCCATAGAAAATCAAGAGGCAATTATGAAGATGACAATGAATGAAAATATCACTAGTATTAAAATATATCTAAAGATGGGCTATTTTTTGTTAGTGTATGTGTGTGTATTTGATTCCTCATTTGCTCTGCAGGTTGAATATTGCAACTTTGAGTGCTTGAGGGCAAAATGTGCATAAAATTAACTTCACTTTTTAAATCTCAAATTCAAAATAATAATAAAAAATGAATTTACAAAGGGGAAATCAAATGGATTTATAAAATGCTTAAGTTCTTACAGCAGTAGGTGATATTGATTATATAGACAAAGACTTTTTTTTTTTTTTTAAAAAAAAGAATTTAAAGGTGACTTTTTTCTCAAAATGATAAAAACAATTAACAAGAGGTGGTAGTTGAAAACTGTCGGGGAATCAATGTTTGTAGTATTTATGATATGACAAATAATATTTTGAGGACAAGAATAAAAATCTGAAGAAAAGAGGAGATAGGTTCCTTTTGTGTGGATTTCAAATAAATTGTTCTGATTTTGCTTTCTAAGTGCAACAAAAGTACTTATTTTAAAAAGTTAGCAGAGTATGAGGAGGCAGGTAGGATTCCAGATAGATCTTGAAAATGAAAATCCTTCTTATTATGCAATTCAGGTAATGACAATAAACCATACATATGGTTTATGAATAACAGACAGTAATATAATGATTCAGATTCATAGCATAGTATTTATTTCCTGAATTTATTTATTCTCTTCAGTTTCAGGTTCTGCATTTTTCTAGAAATATGTCTACAAAAGCCAAAGTACTGTTCCATCATCTACTTTGCTCTCATCGTAATTTCCCTGGTCTGAAATGCTTTAAAAACATCTGGTAAAGACTGTCCTATTAAAGTGAATGTAGCAAGTCCAGAACAGGACAGGTGAGCTTGTCAAAACCAAATGAAGGAATGCATAGATACATTATGTTGATTCATTATTTCCAGAGGAAAAGAAATATATATATATGTTGATAGAGGTTGAAAAATACAAGTCATCTCTGAGTAGTGGTGTGATCAGGGCTTGCAGGTGCGATCTTAATTTTTTGAGTTTAACATGAGATTCTGTTCCCGAAGAAAACCTTTGCAAAACAACACCATCCTTGCCTTTCTGGGTATCATTCTAGAAATCTATATTTAAAATTAAGACCTCAATACCAAAAGTTTGGATTTCTCTCAGGAGTTCTCTAGGGCATGGTCATTATCTAGCCACATGTGGAAAAACATACACTTTCTGAGCTTTGAGCTCAAGCCTAAAACCTGTTGGGAATCAGTGTATGCATTTCATAGAATCATACAATGGCTTGGGTTGGAAGGGACTTTAAAGATCATCTAACTCCCCACCCCATGACAAAGGCAAGGATGCCACCCACTAGACCAGGTTGGCCAAGGTCCCATTTAGCCTGAACACTTCCAGGGATGGGGCATCCACAACTTCTCTTGGCAACTTGTTCCAGTGCTTCACTACCCTTACAGTGAAGAATTTCCTCCTAATGTCTAGTCTAAATCTATCCTCTTTTAGTTTAAGACCATTCCCTCTTATCCTATCATTATCTATCTGAGTAAAAAGTCCTTCTCCATCCTTTTGTAAGACACCTTTAAGTATTGAAAGGTTGCAATGAGGTCTCCCTGTAGCCTACTCTTCTTCAGAATGAGCATCCACAGCTCTCTCAGCCTATTTCTCATTCCTATCTTGTGTTCCAGTTCCAGTTGTGTGGGCATGCTTGGAGCATGTGCTGCAGAGTGCCGTGAAAAAGTGCAGATACAGGAAGTGATATTTTACTACTTGCCTTCTAATCAAGCAGGATTCTTCTTCCCCCTCAGTACATTGAGTACATTGAGGCCCTGGAGGGTGTCCAGAGAAGGGCTATGAAGCTGGTGAAGGGCCTGGAACACAACCCCTATGAGAAGCAGCTGAGGGAACTGGGGTTGTTTAGTCTGGAGAAGAGGAGGCTCGGGGAGACCATATTGCTCTCTACAGATACCTGAAATAAAGTTGCAGGGAGCTGGCTGTCAGCCTCCTCTCACAGATAATTAGTGATAGGACAAGAGGGGGTGGCCAGTGGAGGTTCAGGTCAGAATTAGATTTTTTTTATTTATTTTTTTCTCAGAAAGTTAGTTAGACATTAGAACGGGTTGCCCAGGGAGGTGGTGGAGTCACTGTCTCCAGGGGTGTTTAAGGAAAGGTTGGACCTGGTGCTTAGGGACATGGTTTAGTGGGTGATATTGGTGGTGGGGGATGGTTGGACCAGATAATCTTGGAGATCTTTTCCAACCGTTATGATTCAATGATTCCCAATCATGTGCTATACTGATTACAGCAAATAGGGGCCTGGATTAGGATGGGAAAGAATCAACTGCTTCCATCATGCATCTAAAGAAACTCAATATAATGCACTCATCAGAAAACCATACAGGAAAATCTCTCTATGTTATTCTCAGGACACATCCCTTGTAAAAATGATTGAACATTCATTTAGCCAAAATATGAGACAGACACAGCAAGCAAACCAACAAGTGAAGATATGGCTTAGCATTTCTAGCTTTTGCTAGAAATTAAATTTGCTTGCAATTAATATATGATATTGGTTCTAATCTGTTGTTCTTGGTATGTTATTCTTCCTTTGTACCTGGGCTATACAGGCAAGGTATTCAGACTGTTAGACAACAGAATAAAATAATCTATCTGGCTGAGCTGTTTGAGAAAGTGGTTGTAGATGTAACTCCAGGAGGAGAGCTTATGCATTCCATACAAGTCCATGGGTCTATCCATACAAGTCCATGGGTCCGGATGGGATTCATCCCCGGGTGCTTAAAGAGCTGGCTGATGTCATCGCGGGACCTCTCTCAATTATTTTTCAACGATCTTGGAAATCTGGAGAGGTCCCGGTAGACTGGAAGCTGGCCAATGTTGTGCCAATTTTCAAGAAGGGTAGGAAAGAAGACCCTGGCAACTACAGGCCTGTCAGTCTCACGTCAGTGCCTTGTAAAATTATGGAGAAGATGATTCTTGAAGTTATTGAAGCGCACCTGGGGGACAAAGCAGTCACTGGTCCCAGCCAACATGGGTTCGTAAGGGGCAGGTCCTGCCTAACAAATTTGATTTCCTTTTACGATAAGATCACCCATCTAGTTGACCAAGGGAAACCAGCTGATGTGATCTTTTTGGACTTCAGCAAGGCTTTCAACATGGTTTCCCATAGGATCCTACTGGACAAAATGTCCAGCATACAGCTTAACAAAAACATCATACGATGGGTGAGAAATTGGCTGACAGGCAGGGCTCAAAGGGTTGTGGTAAATGGGGCCACATGAGGCTGGTGGAAGGTCTCTAGTGGGGTCCCTCAAGGCTCTATCTTAGGGCCAGTCCTCTTCAATGTCTTTATAAACGATTTGGATGTAGGGCTGGAGGGTGTTTTGAGCAAATTTGCCGACGACACCAAACTTGGAGGAGTTGTAGACTCAGACGAAGGTGGAAAGGCCTTGCAGAGAGATCTGGACAGGTTGGAGAACTGGGCAATCACCAACCCCATGAAGTTTAACAAAAGCAAGTGCCGGGTCCTGCACCTGGGACGAGGCAACCCTGGCTGTACATACAGACTGGGTGACGAGACACTGGACTGCAGCCCCGTAGAGAGGGATCTGGGGGTCGTGGTTGACAGCAAGTTGAATATGAGCCAGCAGTGTGCCCTGTCAGCCAGGAGGGCCAACCGTATCCTGGGATGCATCAAGCACGGCATTGCTAGTAGGGCAAGTGAAGTGATCGTCCCGCTCTACTCTGCGCTGGTACGGCCTCACCTTGAGTACTGTGTGCAGTTCTGGGCACCACAGTACAGAAAGGACATTCAACTGTTGGAGAGTGTCCAGAGGAGGGTGACGAAGATGGTGAAGGGCCTGGAGGGGATGATGTATGAAGAGTGGCTGAGGTCACTGGGCCTGTTCAGCCTAGAGGAGAGGAGGCCGAGAGGGGACCTCATCGCAGTCTACAGCTTCCTCGTGAGGGGGTGTGGAGAGGTGGGTGACCTATTCTCCATAAACACCAGTGATAGGACGCGTGGGAATGAGGTGAAGCTGAGGCAGGGGAAGTTCAGACTAGATATCAGGAGGAGATTTTTCACTGAGAGGGTGGTTGCGCACTGGAACAGGCTCCCCAGTGAAGTAGTCACTGCACCAAGCCTGTATGAATTTAAGAAACGTTTGGACTGTGCACTAAGTCACATGGTGTAACCTTTTGGGTAGACCTGCACAGTGCAAGGAGTTGGACGTGATGATCCTTATGGGTCCCTTCCAACTCGGAATATTCTATGATTCTATGATTCCTGTCTTTCTCCTTCTACAGCCTGTGCCAAATAGAAGTTTATGTTTGGCAATCCACCTTGGTTACAAAGGGGGGCTCCACAGCTTTTGAGAGTGTAATACCACACCTGTGGTGTACTCCACATCTTTTTTCACATGTGCAGATTTCCTTATGCAGCAAGACTTCAAGACACTGGCAGTGGTGTCAAGCTCATCTCTTAATATATTTTATGTATTATGTATATATTATTAATATATTTTATGTATTATGTATTATATGTATGATCTTCTGGGATAATATAATGGTTTTATGTCTGAGTTCTGGAGAAAGAAGTCTAGAATTACTTTGAGAATGTTTAGGTGAGCACACTATGAAAATTAGACAATCTTTGAAAGGCTGGTAATTCCAATTTTTCTTCAGGTAGATCTCTAATTCGTTGCCCACATCCCTGTCATTAAAAACGGCATGCTAGATTCTCAGCTGATGAAAATGATGAAAACCAGTAATACAGATTTAATACAGGTAAACACTTGGCAGACTGGATGAATGAGTTAAGTATTTTCTAAGGGCAGATTCACACTGACTGCAGACAATTTTTTATCATTATTTTTATTTTTTATTTTATTTTTTCCATTAGATAATTTATGTTAAAGATGCAGGATAACACAACTACTTTCAGCATTTTTCAAGGAGCTGTTTGTCAGAATTGACCTTTCCTGTGGAAATATCTACAAATATTAGTTGTTTCAGCTGAGTCACATCAGGAAAGAAAAATTGTCTGATAAGCAGCATGGTTTTGCTCCAGTAATGACTTCAGAATGGTGAGAGTTCTTCTGGCTCTTACATTGTGTTTGGAAATTCATGGAGGACTGAAGAGGATACCTGGTTCTGTACCATAGTAACATAAGTGAAGGATTTCTTTCCTACATGTTCCAGCTAAGACTCTCAAGTACTAAGAAAAAAATAAACCAATTTTAATTCTGCCATGGAAGGAAGCTTTACGGGCAAATTCCTTGAGAGCATATTTAAGTCCTTTTGACTACAAAATAATGCTCTGTGACAGCATTTGCAGAGCTATGAAGCAAGCTCTTGTAGTTGACCCAGGGAAAGACACCACTGGAGTTGGAGTGGAGTAACACACAGTTATTCTTCCATTCTTGGGTCATGGTTTGGGAGCCTTAATCTTTAATCCCTTACCTGCACAGGAAAGGAAAACTCTAGCTCCTCTATTTCCTGCAAGAGTATTTTTATAAAAAAGACTTTACTCCATCTTTAGAGTAGTAAATCAGTTTTTATGACACAGCATAGGACGTAGATCTTGAGAATCTATAACCTGTGATTTGGACTGTATGGTTTGGCTTCACAGCCATCTCTGTCAGAAATGATTGGTTTGTAGGAGATGAACTTAAAATGGTTGTAACAGTATCTCAATAGCACAGACTTAGAACAAATGAATACATATGTATGAATAACTATGAAAGACTGTGCATGAGATAAAAATCCCTGAAAATGCCAGGTTACCTAAAGTCCATTAGCAACAAGGCTGTAGAAATCATTAAAAAAACTTGCATTACAAAATAGTCAGCGATCAAGAATGCAAATTATAAAGGCAAATTAGCACTGGCAATGCAGGAAAAAACAAACAAAAAACAAATCTATCACTAATAAAACTTTAATAAAGCTGTAGTAGGAAAAACACAGATTAAATGAAAGTATCAAGTGTTAGACTTACAAGTCTACATGCACTTTTAAAACTGTACCATTCACATGACATGGCTCCATATGATTCACTACAGTGAATATAACCAGAGACTTTGTTATGCAGAAGGTATTACACTCAACATGAGATAAATCTGGAGTTAACTAAATCACCTGGGTTTTAGTGATTGCCTAGTGACTAATCTTTGAGACCTGACTACTTACAATTCAAACAAGCAAAGGAAAGTGCCAGTAACTATACTATTTAATCACAAAATGTCCTCTGTTGGAAGGTACTCAAAGATCATCTAGTACCAATCCCCTTGCCATAGGCAGGGATACCACCCACTAGATCAGGTTGCTCAGGGCCTTGTCAAACCTGGACTTGAAAAAATATATATATATATATATATACACACATAAATCTAAATAATAAATTAATTGTTGTTTCAGAATTGTCCAAATATGAGTTTAAATGAGTATGACTGGCAGGAAAAAAAAAAAAAAAAGGAAAAAAAGGAAGACCGAACAAGAATAAAAAGGTGAAATTCTCTAAGGAAAGATTGTATATCTAACATCATACCACTACATTGAAAAGAAGGACAGGTTTGGTTAAAAGCCTGTGATTGTTTCAGGAGCCAATAATGATATCAGTTAGAAATAAAGAAAACCCTACAAGGTTTTAAGGGAAGAGGCTATAAGGTAAATTCTGCTATAAATAGGAATTTTCATAAGAAAATAAATATCTAAAAATACAAAGGAAATATCCATAGGTGGCATTGTTAAGGATAACATAAATAAGTTTTTATAGAATATTAGAAAAAAAAAAGAATCTTACAACTGATATGAGCAATATAATAGGTAGAGATGGTAAAATTTTTACACTGATGTGGAAAATGCTAAAGTGCTGAACAAGTCTTTCTTTACCTGGAAGAAGGGGGATAATATGCTTATATAATGTACTTTCTAGTCCATTAGTAAATGGAGAGGATAAAAGGAACTATAGGCCAAACTTTTAAAATCTGCAGGTCCAAATAACTCTCTCAGTCAAGAGTCCTAAAATCATGTGGCAAGTGTATCTGGCCTACAGGTGACAGTTATTAATACATTTTGAATACTGGGTGTGGTACAGGATGCCAAAATAATGAGAACACTGTGCTTGGTATTCAAGTGTTCATCCCAATTCTGTGAAATTTAACAAGAGCAAGTGCTGAATTCTGTACTTGGAATGGGACAACTGTGGCTATACATACAGAAGGGGGGGATGTGAGTCTGAAAATCAGCCCTGTGGCAAGGGATCTGAGGGTTCTGGTTGGCAGTAAGATGAATATGAGCCAGAGGAAAGGGCCAACCATATCCTGGGGTGCATCAGGCACGGCATTGCTAGCTGGTCAAGGGAAGGGATTGTCCCACTCTGCTCTGTGCTGGTGAAGGCTCACCTTGAGTTCTGCTTTTATTGTGGCACCTCAAATTTTAGGTGCCACAATATAAGAAGGGCATGAAGCTATTAGCATCTTAAGGAGGGCTACAAAGATGGTGAAGAGTCTGGAGGGCAAGGCATATGAGGAGTGGCTGAAGTCACTTGAATTGTTCAGCCTAGAAAAGGCAAGGCCTCATGGTGGCCTACAGTTTACTCACCTCTAGAGGTGAGTAAACTGTCTGAGTAGTCTCTGTAGTGAGTTGATTGGAGGCGCAGGCACTGAGCTCTACTTTCTGGAGATGGCAACAGGACCCAAAGGAACGGCATGGAGCTGTGACATGGGAGGGTCAGGCTGCGTATTAGCAAAAGGTTCTGCACCAAGAGGGTGGTTGGGCACTGGGACAGGCTCCCCAGGACAGTGGACATGGTCTTCTCTAGTTCAAGAAATATTTGGACAATGCTTTTGGGTATATGGTCTGATTTTTAGGTTGTCCTATGTGGAGCCAGAGGGTCCCTTCTAACTCAGGATATTCTGTGATTCTATGAAAGAAATCAAGTGGTAAACTGAGTTCCCTAATCTAATATTACTAACATGCAACATAAGCAAAAAGTGTACAAGATTTGATTTTTAAACATAAGAATGAAAGAATGCTAGTATAGTCAATAAGAAGTGATAGAGTTTTATGGAATTCAGGATCTATCAGATCTGATTCTATATTTTAGATATTTGTTTTTGTTTATTAAAATTAGCTGTAATTACTCTTAGATTTCTGTCATACATCAGACATTATTGAATAACTGTATAAGAATTAGGTGATGTGAAATAAATAAAAGCAAAACTGATGAGATTGAAACAGTGCTAACATAACCTGGCACAATGGTGCCAGTGAAGAGTCAGCATTATATTGGTGAGTTTGTAGTGTGTTTTAGTGATAAAAAGTATCTTCAGGGATAATCTGGAGGATAAGATTAAGTCATTTTTGTTAAAATTTGAAGACAAAAAGATACTTGGCAGGAATGCCAAGAGCAAGATACATACTGAGCTGGTTGCATCCAAAAGAAGATCCTTAAATTCAAACCTTTTAATTAAGCAACAGAAAAGGTATTGGAAGAAATACTTGGAAGAGTATTCAAAAAAATAATGGAGTAGAAATCAGAGAAAATGCACTAAAAAAAAATGGTAAAAGATAACAGCTATGTGAAGTACAAAAAAGAATGGGTTGTATTGAAAGAATAAAATCATAGAGTGTGAGAGGCCCCAAGTCTACTTTACTGCTAAGAACATCCCTGTGAAAAACTAATGTGCTGTGTAATGGCCATAACTGTATTAAGAACTACCAGGAGAGCTAAAAATACCTCTTATCTTTGAATTACTCTGTAGCATGGGAGATGTGACCTTGAAGATAGAAAGAAAACAGCTATTTATTTTCTAGAAGAGCAGGAAACAAGTCTGCTGCAGCTGTGCAAAGTGGGCATTTCCCAATTAAGCACTGTGTAGTTAAGGTATAAGGGCTTGGAATAAGTTTGCTGCCAACACTTCTGAACAGGCTTGTTCGGTTATATTTTTAATGGCTTGCCAAACTGAGTATCTATTCTTGAGTGGTTAGTATTTGTCACTAACGATGATGACAGTTGCAGGGTCAACCTCAAAACCAGTCCTGGAAAAGCATAATGCTATGTATATGAGTCTTTTCTTGCTCTACAGTATGTACCAGCTTCCCTCCGAATAATTTTTTTCCCTTCAAACGTATATGGTTGTGTCATTTGAAAATCACTACTAGGTACCAGTTGTGCATAAGTAGGGATAAATGACAAAGTATTGCCAGTGTTAACTGAATACGATAGTGGAAAAGGAAAGGAAAATACCCCCTCCCGCTTTTTTTTTTTTTTTTTTTTCTTTTTTCTGAGAACTGACACAAATGTGTAAGAATCAAGGAAAGTAGAAAAAAAATGTCACTCATAAGATTGCCAGTCTACCTTGGTCTGTGTTAAATAATGTTCTTTTTATATTCTTAGTATTTTGTCTATTTTCTGTTATTTTAGAATAACATGACTTTCTCCTCATTTGATTTCTGAAGTGATAAGTAGTAAGTTTTACAGCAGCACCGAAGCTAAAAATGCTTGTAGTATATATAGATTTGGCTGGCTGTGCTTGAGTTCAGTTTTAATAAAAAGTAAATTTGGAAACAGTTTCCCTTTGGATATTATCACCAGCTGGAATAAGATAATTAAATTAAATGACCATGTACTCCCTTAAGGAAGCTGCAGTTTCCTTTCAATCAGTCTCTTAGATACCATGACTTTACTTTATAACAAAGCAATTATGACAGCATCTAAAAATGGTTTTATTTCTAGATATCATTTTAAATAAAGTATTTCAAGTCACTTTTAAACTAATAGCAAAGAAATGTATCTGAGGAACTTGAATTTATGAAATCATATTTCTCTTCTGTTTGTATTATCCTGTTTGGAAAACTGAGGTTTTACTTAGAGAAAATCTTCATGTAAGAAGCAATTTGCTCAAGGTGAAGTTTTTTTGCTCAGGTGCATATGAAGCTTACACATTTCCTAGAGGCTTGTATTACTTATTGCAACCATCTAATGAGCTAATGACCTTGCCATAAGCTTCCTCACTGAAAACTGATATTTATATTTGTATGGTTAAATAGAACATGTAATGAGGGAAAACTCTAAAAAGAACTGATTATAACTCAAAGAAACATATCATAGATTTTATCATCTTTGCTGACAATGAGAACCCATGTGTAATGATGATGTCAAAAATAATCCCTGTTAATTTGATTTCCTTTTATATTTGGCTTGACAATTCAGAACTAGTGTAATAAAATGAAATAACACTGATACATATTTCAGACTGGCAGATCAGTAAATGTAACTGCACATGGTTATGTTTTCAAACCATGATGCTGACTGCTACAACCATCAGGGAATTCCTCAGTAGTATATAAGTGTTTGAAGTAGACTGTAAGCAATAATAGCATAATCCTGAAGTGATATGGCACCAGTGGGCACCAATGTAAACATCTGCTCCTTTCAGTTAACTTGAATTTTTAAGATACTATTTTGTTTTTTAAATGTGTTTCTAAATATATATATATATATATTATTGATAGGCTTCCAAGCAGGGCATATTAAAAATAATGAAGAAAAAACCTTTGAAACATGTTCCATTCAGCAGTTTTTTGTTTATTTGTTTGTTTTTGTGTTTTTGTAAAGTAACATGCTATGGCCAACAGCTGGTGAGAGGATATGTCACAAAAAGAGAGGGAATTAGGCAAGTGGAGGATATGCAAACTGAGAAACCAGGCAGCCTTCTCTGATCGATCTCAATCAATTGATAAAGGTGAACAAGATGAAATGTTTTTGCCTCTGTATATCAGTGTTGATCACACTCAACCCACTTTGAAAAGTCCCAACCAGTTTTCAAGATGTTTGTGCTTTCTTTTGGGGTTTTACCTCACAGGGCACTGAGATGTTTAAGTACAGTTTTGTCACTGGTAGTAACAGGCCTCAGGCTTTATACTGGCTTTGCAAGGCCTCACAGCTGAGGTTTATCAGACTTTGTCTACATTTGCGTTGCCCTGCCTGGAGTTTTATTGTTTTGTTGGTGGTGGTGTTTTTCTTGTTTGTTTCTGTTTTTGTTTTGTTTTGTTTATCTGGAACAGCTATTTTTTTCTGATGGCCCAGTGGCTATTCCTGGTTTGTCTTACTTTA